>NW_016690253.1:265159-282993 GCF_001604755.1 Lepidothrix coronata | reverse complement strand
CAGAAGCCAAGACTTGGTTAAAAAAAAAAAAACAAACAAAAAAACCAAAACAAACACAAACAAACAAAACAAAAACCAGAAATGGATTTAATATTTAACTCTTCCCAGGGGACCAAAATCATTCCTGATAGAAATGAATGAGTTTGACCCACTCTGGGCAGTTCCCATCAGCTTTAATAAACTTTCCTCAGGGCTGGGCTCCACCAGTCTGTTTTTCAGCTCCTCTTTGGATGACACTGTTAAAATTAGAGTACCTTGACCTCCACTGGCAAGAGACAAAAGCCTAGTGTATTTTTGTTACTAATTGGCACAGCCATAATGACTTTCATTTCAATGCAAGCACTTTGGAAATATGAATTGATGGCTAGCAAAGTTCATTGATTAGCACTTGTGTACAGGCACCTTTCCTCCTGGTATGGGGTTTGCACATAATTGCTCAGCGGTAGCCAGCACTTACTTATCAAAGACAAATCCAGAAACATATGGCTGAACATCTACATGCAGGAAACATTTATCCAACCACATACTTGAGCATTAATTTTACATACAGGAAGAGGGATTTCCCTTTTGATGGCGATAGTTCCTGTAACAAAGAGATGGAATGGTCTGAGCAGTTTATACTATTTATTATTGTGAAATGGGCAGGAGAAATTGAGTGACCTTCCGGGTTAATAAGAATTTTGAGCAATGGTTTCATTGAGATATAATTCAGTGTTCAGGAGGCATAAGTCTTACACCTTAATTAATAATATATAGATATTTTAAAATAACATTTTAGGAGTATTAAATCTATTATCACAATAAGACACTTCAATGTGAGAACTAGTGTGAATTAATTCACACCTAGTTGTATGGATGGCTCTTAGCCCTTTGGCCCCATACTTGACAATATGTTAGGCTTGAATTAATGCACTGTAATTCACAGCTTGTCATATCTTATTGCTGAAGCATATCCCTGAAGTGGCTTCACCAATATATAGGCTGGCTTCACACTTTCTCATAGAAGAATGGCTTCAGCTCTTCCCAGTCAGCTACTCTCCCAGGCTGTGACCTCTGAGGAAGGCATCACACTTCCCAGGGCCGTCAGCTGGCGTTCCCCATTCATGGAACCACTGCTGCTGCCTGCATAGCCTTGGTGCCTGATGCACAACACACAGCTCAGGAGCAGATATTCCTGAAAAAAAAAAAAAAATAAATAGAGTACATTCAGCTTCCTTGCTTCCAACATGGATATCCTGTTTGGAAAACTACAAACTCATTGAGAGACACCAGACTGTACCTTGAGTGGGACTGTGGAATGAAATGCTGTGTTGCATCAGCATGGTACTGGCAAATATGGGGGCTCACAGACAGTGGAGAATAAGATTTCTCCTCCATTCTTGCTGAACAGAAATGATTCTGAATAAACCATCCAAGACAGACAGTGACTCATCCACTGCAGGAATTGCTCAAGAGAACTTAATTTCATTGTGTGGGAAAACACTACCCCTGTAATACTGCTACAAACTGCAGCATCTTGATTTATCCTCATTCCAGAAGTGCAAGTGTTATTTGTTGCATCCACCTGGATGGTGGCCTCACATAACCTGCCTAGTTTTTGTTTATTCATTTGTTTGGTCAGATGGCTGGTTATGTTTCAGATGCTTTTGATCTCAGTTGACATTCCCAGTTTAGAGCTTTATGTGGAAATAGCAGAGCTGCTCCTGCACTCCAAAAGACTAGAAAAGGCCCAAGTTTTGTAGTGAGTCCTCAGAAAAACAGCTGAGGCAGTGAATTTTGGGAAGGAAAAAAAAAAAAGAAAAAGAAAACATGTAAAAGCAAAGAGCTTGATAGGTGTGGTGATAAATCTGAATAAATAAATGAGAGTTGCTGCAAGACATGGAGGTAGCAGTTTTGCTGAGCTATGTTGGAAGAAAGCCCTGATTGTGTGCCAAAGCAAGAGAGCAGCTGTGAAATGCTGGGTGTGGGTACTCAGCAGTAATCTGGTTTAACCCTGTACATAATGATATAATGCAGTGTCCAGCCCATGCACAGTAAGTGGTAAAGCACACTAAGTAGGTGCCACACAGGCATAAAATATGCATAACCTGTTTCTTTCCTTCTGCAGTAATCCACATGAAGATACGAATTCATTCTTCTGTCCATTTCAGGAACCAAAACAGGATAAGGCTGAAGTCTTGGTGTGATCAAAACCGATCTCCAGACCAGGTCACAGGGCTGTGCTCTTTCCTGGTGTCATCTTAGTGCTCCTATCAACATTTCTGTCGCATAGATCACCAAAGCTACCCTTCAGTAACAGAGTAAAGATGGCTAGAAAGTTGTAAAATACAACTATAACAGCAGAGTTTATTGAGCTGCAAATTTTACAGAAATTTGTGTTTTCTTGGGGGGCGGGAGGGCGAGGGGGGAATCTCAGTGGAATTATTCAACTATAAGGACATTCCTGAAGTTGCTCTGGGTCTCTTCCCAGTTGTTAAGATCTGTTTTCAAATATGGGTCCCCCAAAATAATTTATCAACACCTTAATATAGATGCCTTTTTTTTTCCTTATCTGCCATAGATGTAACCTGTTCAGAAAACAAAGACCTATTTTGTTAACAAAATTAAGCACATATTTAGAAAGATTGTATGAGGTATTTAGCTTTGAAAATGTTTTCAACATTGGTTTCTTTCAAGGCACACCTCTGCTAATACAGCATGCATATACAAAAGCTGATAAGTGACTATATACATCATGTCTGAATATATACAGAAGTTCAATATTTCTATTTACAGGGTAAAGTAATGGAGTCAGTCTGATCTGAGAGAGGTTCTGCATGCAATTTCAGGGAATCTATGTTTAATTTAATAGGTCATGTATCTGTCTCAAGTGGGGATTACAGTATCTGGTTTAAAGTGATCTACAGTATCAGGCTTATTATGTAGCTTTTATTTTTAGCAAGGAATGGATTTAGCAGTTGACACTCCTACTTAAGTATGAAATACATCAAATTTACAAGCCAGGCCAGCCTGGCTGTATTACACACACCAGCTTACAAACAACCTTGGGACTTCCACTCGTCGGGTAGTTAGGGGCGGTGGGAAGTGCCAGGCTGGAGGTATAAAACCATCATGATCCGGCAGCAGCCTGGGCTGATCTGTGGAGCAGTATTGTTGGTGAGGTTGTAAAGCTGATTGGAGCACGGGTTGATCACTGCACTGGGAAAAGTTATGGAGCAAAACAGGGTAGAGGGAATCTGGAGTGAAAAACAGTTCATGCCTGAGTGCCTTGAAGCAGCGCGTTGTGCGCTCTGCTCTATACCTGACACAGCCGGACCGCGGGACCGGCAGAGCTGGTCTGCACTGAAGGAGAGAAAAACAGACAAGCAACAAACAAATACCATGGGCATAAGACTTCTGAGGGCTGGAGGGGAATATATAAACGGTTGCAACGCACACCAGGGCAGAATGAGGGTTTTCATGTGATCCTGTTGTTGTCAGTTGCAATGTTTAAATTATTTGGATACAGCAAGAGATCAAAAGATTATCATATTTCCTGTGATGATTGGCCACTCCCTGGATCTCTCCTTGTCTGTACCTGCCTATTCTTCGCTACATCCATCAACATAGCTGGTTTCCAGCTAGAAACCAGTAGCAGGAAGCTGAGTGCTGGTACAGTTTTAGCATAATGAGATGACTTTCATTTTGCTTGTGTAATAAGAGTGGCAAAACAGAGGTAAGTCATAAAGAGCTCATCTGTAGTCTAATTAACTCAACTTTTGCTTCTGGCCTGGTCTGTAGGTTTTGTTGGCACAGGAATGAATCCTCTCAGGTGCAGAGAGAGAGGAGTGTAATATCTACTCATCATAATTGCACCAGCGAAAGCTGCTATATAAACAGAATTATTCTGCTAAAATTGCACTTCTCCTAGGAAGCCTATTCTACTTCTGCAAGTGGCTTTACTGGAGTGATATGAAACTTTCCTTGTGTGGCCTGGCCACACAAGGGCTGCTGTGCCAGGACTGAGCAATTCTAGCTTGCGTGTATAAGCAAAGGCTCCTATAGCAGACATCACTTTGGTCACTACAGTAAAGCTTGGGATTTTTTCCCCTTTATTTTAGCTCATTTATATCTAGCTGTAAAATCAATATCTCATGATGAGAAACTGAGCTATAAAATTTCTAATAAATCCATTTTCAAGCGCAAGTTTTGCTCCTGAAAATGGTTCTGTAACAGAGTCATCACACAGTTCCATGTCCACCACTGAACAAATCTGCTTTTGCAATTAAAATTCAGCTTTTCTAATTGCCTTCTTTAGTAGCTCTCTACTCAGCCTAGATAGGGTCAACCTTCCTCACACACCCTTACCAGCCACAAGGGCTTTCCAAGCTGCGTTCTGCCCTGTCTTAATGTGGATTCTCACATGGATGTACTGAAACAGTGAGAATGGGTGGGGTATAATTTCAGTCTTTCACATCAGTTTTCCACAGAAAGGAGGAAACTTGTTTCAAGTGATGGGGTAGATGCTGTGTTTGCTTTTAAGATTTATTCACTTACATATTCACTTACATATTTACTTAGGCCCAGTCTCTCCCTGGATTGCTTCTTTGGAATACCACAGACAAGGAGGCCAGGCTATTTCCGTGGGGTGGTCATTTTGACTGGTTGTTTTCCACTAATGGAAACAACCAAAATCTGTCTTCAGTCTTCTTCTTCTGCTCTCTGAAAGGACACAGCCCTGAATTAAACTCTGTTTTCCCAGCCACTGCACAGCAAGTTGGTTTATTCTGTAGGGGCAAGGTGGCATATTGGTGGCAGGAGGACACTGCCAAGCAGATGATGTCCAGGAAAGTTTAATTGGCTCCCCACAGGTCCTATACTTCCAATATCGCTTTTGTAATAAATCCAAAATGTCACTTGTTAAATAACCCGAGACCTTTCTTGTAATCACACAGGATTACATTAGAACATTAAATCAGACATAATTGGACTGTCCCATTTAGACATAATTTTAAGGTAAAAATAAAAAAAATAATCAGACAGTAGTGTATTACATGTAATGAGAAATTTATTGCAGTTCCAAAAATATCTTCACTGAAAGTATAAAAGAATTTATGGGGTAATTTTTTCCCTGAATATAAAAAGGACTAACTAAAGTGTTTTAATCTGCAGCCACTGAAGTAAGCACTCTTTCTGACAGAAAGGGTTTGCTTTTACTAACAGCAATTAGATCTTCAGTCACCTGTAGAAGAAAATATTAAAATGCTCTGTTCTTCACTGGTCTTAACTCTTTAAATTATACTTTCTACTTGTTCTTGAAATGGTGTCAACATTACTTAATTGGCTTGGATATTTTGACATATAATTAACCTCACAAGTGATTTCTCAAATAAAGGGTTTAGAATTAAACTGGAATCTGTTGAACCCATATGTATAAAAATATTAATCTCCTTTCTGTAAAGTTTATTATTATTTATAGTCAAATACGTTCACTATTAGAATTCTTCTCTGCAAAAGAGGCTGAGAAAGGGCAGAACTACTAATGACATTGCCACTTTCCTGGAAAGTTACATCGTGTAGGTATGTCCAGAGAAGTTTTTTACAGAGATTTCCCATCCTGGAAAGTGAGGAAAATGATTAGGTCATAGGAAACTACCCAGCCACTTCCCTGGGACACTCTGCCCCAGGGCAACCCCAGCACCCCTGTGTGTGCACGCAGGATGTGGGTGAGTAAAGAAACACGTGCAGGATGTACCCAGCCCTGTCACACCAGCAATGCTCCCTCACCAGCCTATTCCCTCCCTCACCAGGCTATTCCCATGCAGCACAGCCCTCCTTGGCCACACAGCCTGGCACAGGAGCAGGGTGGGCAGTGGAGTCCTGAGGTGGTTCACACTCCTTTACAACAGGTTTCTGTGTCCTGTTGGGGTTATGCCTTCCCACAGCTGTAAAACTCATACATGTGCAGGAGGTTTTGCTTCAGATCTGATGAAAATTGAACATGAGCTTGACATTTTTGTACACTGGCCAGTCTCTGCCTTCAAACAATTTTGTGCTAGTATCGCTCTCAGAGAAAATTTGTGCTTCAGGAAGAGTGCTGAGAGTTCAATCTTTATTTCCCATGCTTTCTCTTTCTGGTGTGCTTTGCATGAGTTTTAAATGAGGCGGTTTGGAACTTAAGGATAGTGTGCTTCCATCTGTGGTTTACAGTCTTCAGATTTCTAAATGCACACACTTTGTGTTTATATCATAAAGAATCTAATAACCTTGTGTTATTATCGTTTATTTCAACTTGACATAAATCAGGAGCCAAACGAAAGGGAGGACAGACTTTTTGGTGTTTAACTAGGTTGTTTCATGTTGCTTGACATTCCCCATGACTTTATTTAAAAGCTTCCCTCCAGCTTCATTAAACCACTTTTGACAGGCAGCAGTTTAATATACACGTGCACACACACATATGTATGTATGTATTCATTTGAATTTAGGCTCTTTCCCTCCAGTCTCTGATAATTATGATTTGTGTCTGGAGGGAAGAACGGTCTCAAAAATAATAAATAAGAGGCCTTGAGAATTGAAAGCCAGTGTTCAGGTTCATCTAGAAAGAAATTAAGCAAATCAAGTTCAGGCTTATAAAAGGAAGCAAATTACCCTGGGGTCTCCACACACTGGACTGACTTGACATATTTAATTATTTTGCAGGTTCCTGCCCTTCTAAAGAAAATTGCAGCACTTTTACTACAGCCACCTGGGGAGGTGACAACGAGGTTATCAGGCACTCTAGAACTGCTGCAACAGCTCCTTAAATACACCCAGCTGGGGAGGGCTCCTCGTGCTAATGACACCTCCCTACACCCACAGATTAAAGCCCAGCTGGCCACGAACCATCCCACCGCTGACTGAAAGCCCCAACCTTTTGCAGGTGTGGGGAGGAGGGAGGGAAGCACCTCCCTAGGAGATAAAGGAAGGAGAGGTGGCCGGGAGCCAGCCGTGGGAGAAGCTGTTGCTGGTCCAGAATGCGCCTCCAAAGGGGCGGTGGGCTGGCGTGGAGGCCACCCCTGCCCGCCCCGCCGGGGCTGCGCTCGCAGCCGGCCCGTGGCTGCAGCTCTCCTCGGAATGCTGAGAATGCTGTGCACCGCAGAGGTATGCAAAGGAGATGACTCAACACCCCTCCGATCATGATCCTACAAGCAGCTTGGGGATTTGGTCTTGATGGTGAGCTGATTATTATTTTATCTCTTACCAAACTGCATAATTCACAGCAGTCCAATGTTTGCGTGTTTTCTTTGTAAGCCACTCCTGCTATTTCATTAGTAGCTGTGTTAAAAGAGAAAAATGCCTTTTCCCCCCGCAAAACTATTTACTCTCTTTCATGCAGACTGATCCCAGCCTTTCTACCTCTCCACAGAACCCCGAGCCCACTTGAAGGGTTATATTTTTGTAATCACTAAACAATCCATTTCAGCTGGATGCAGAAAACCATCTTTGATTTCAGTTCCCCCTGAAGTGATTTAACTAGGCTCCCAGTTGAGAACAGACTTCGAGAGGGATCTGGAGTGGTTTTCTGAATCCAGCCACCCAGATGAGAAAGGCAAATTTAAAGCTGTTCATGAGCGTGCACAATGTACCCTCGTGTGCCCACAGTCACCAGGTGCAGTGAGGGGTTGATTGCCAACCTGTGTCACTACTGGGGGCTCTGAAGCTCTGCAGCATCTCCCCCACTGGCCACTGAGGCTTTGCCAAGAACTTGACTGAAGTAAATATTTAAGTAAACGAATTATTGATGCAGTAGGTCCTTGCACAGTTTCCTGAAGCAAAATGAAGAATCTGCTATTTAAGTGTTTGATTGTGAGCTAGATTTTTGTGGGTGTCTTCAAACTATGACCTAAGGTGTTACCTGAAACAATGCAAATGTGGCCAGTCAGGTAGTAACTTGCTTGTCTTGCTTCAAGGAGAGGAAGGGACCAGGCAAGGCATGAACCAGGCTACCCAAGTGGCATTGTCATGTTTCATACCTTCAGTTAGTGATGCTGATAACCTCATGACACCTTATGTGAGTGTCCATATTGATAAATAGCAATTGGTAGTTATTTTGGCAATATTTGCCAGCATCCAATGCCAGGCAATACTCAGAGGGAGGTCCCTGTCCTGTTGCATGCTTTGGTATAAGACAGAGTGGGGGTTTTACTGCAAGTTGTTGCCTGTGTTGTCAGTTCTGCAGCATAAGTAATAGCAGTTCATCATTTTACACCCAAAAACGTAGGCTCAGAATCTGCTGGCTGAAGTACAGGTGACAGGGTCTGTATGAAAGGAGGAATGGTGAAGCATGGCCACCAACTTTTGCTGGCCAACACACCTCTGGTAGAACCAGCCTGCGAGCACAGCTTTTGATCACAGTAGCTCTGATGGGGCTTTCAGACAAAGTGCTTTGCTACCATAGTGACACTGTGTGTGTTGTGGGCAGAACTGTACTTTTCTTAGCCTGCCTGGATTTTGGATGTTAAGGCCACTTTTGAAAAGTGTTCCAAAACTCTTAGCCAACCTATCCAAAGGTTGTTTAACCTGCTTATATGAGAATATATGTGGAAATACTTTCTCTGAAGGAGAGTGCTAGTGTCCAGGCAGAACCAGCAGTTTCAAATAACTTTAAATATCTCAGGAAAGACCTCCAAGTTCTGTCTCCATCGTGGAATAGAAGCTGCTTTCAGCTCAGGCCTTGGGTCTTGGCAAGCCATGGGGTTTGCTGTTGAGCCCAATTGAAGGCTGCAGTTTGAAGAGACTGACCCAAGTGTGCACAGTGAGGCTGGATGGGTACACCATGCTCAGAAAATTGTGAGCAGGGTTGCCAGCTTAGCAAGTGTGTGCACGAGGAACAACAAGTAGATTCAACAGGGGTGCTCATTTTGGGCCATGAACACCAGGTGCAGCAAAACAAGGACTCTTGGCCTACAGAACAAGTCTTGAATTATCAGTAGTGACAATCCATTATCCTGTCCTGAGGACAGGACAAATTCTGCTCACCCTCATCCTGCGATTAGAAACAATAACTGAGAGCAGAGGAAAAGCCAAGGGATTAGCATGGTATGTGCTGCTTTCTTAATGGGAACATCATTTGGCTGAATGACACTCAGCTGCTCCTGAAGGATTTGGAAAGCAATGCTGTGAATGTGCTGAGTGTCAGTGAGAGTAGAAATAAGAAGCTCCTTCTGAAAACTGGGTTCTTCTTTGCCACCTTCTTCAAATAGCTGACTCATGTTTCCTTTGGAGGAGTATCTCTGCATTTTTTCCTTTAAAAATGAAACCACAAAAATATTAAAATACATGTATCTCATCAGTAAGAACTATGTTCTGTTCAGTGTGCTCTTTCTACTAGTCCCTTAAACTTTCTATTTTCTATATGTCCTATGAAAGATGTTTAAACAGTTCCTTTGGTTTTGGAGGGGTTTTTGTTCTGAACATTGCATGTTTTTTACATTCACAGCTTGTGCCAGTCACTAGGCGTTCCTACTTTACTCACAAACAAGACTTTCACTTTCAAATTCTTTACCAAATTGTGCAATATACATTCTTCATGAGGCACTGAGTTACCGTTTAAAAAAAAAAAAATTTGGCAGTGGAAAGACTGTTATAGTTGTGTGACAAAACACAGATTGGAAGGAAATAGCTCAAAAAGCATGAATTAAACATCTAATTAAAAGTGTTAAGTCTGATTTTAATTTTTTTTTTAAACACCAAAGACAGAAAAGCAGCTGCATGCCAGAAGAATGTGGTATGATAGCATCCAGTTGAGTATGAACACAGAACTGACACAGACAGCTCAAGGAAACATTTATGGAAAATGTGGATTTTTGGGATCCTCAAAAACATGATTTACCACAGAATAGATTTTTGTAAAAACTGCTTATGAAATGGGATCTGAAACAGGACTGGCAAAATGATGTGCTTTCCTACCTTGTGGTGAACAAATATATATTTAATTAGCTTCATTTTTTTGCAGTTAGCAGAGGACACTCATGCTTAATCTTGTGCTGTGCCTCTAGTTTTGGATGGGTCTGACATAAATGGGATCATATTATTGTCTACTTGGAAGATATGTGGTTGTTTCAGCTCAGGGTTGCAGTGTCCTGAAAGCAGTGGTTTGAAAATGTTGAGAAATAATTTGGCTCCTCCTTCAGTTAGAATTACAGTTCAAAGCCAGAAAAAAAATTATAGGAAAACCCCTTGTAATTTTAGAAGAATATTTTTCATCTTTGATATTATATTTTTTCTAAAGAAGAACATACAGTGTGACCTAGGGTTGTTATCTATTGTTCAATAATGTAACTGGACAGTCTAATATTTGCTCTGTGAATATAAAAATTGGAACACTAAATTGCTTGGGCCTTTTCATGTGATTATGGGGGGGAAAGAAATCTCCTTGCTTAATTACAACTGTAATTCAAAATGTATTTTAAAATATTAAAAAGTTATCTGCACTTGCAAAACTCAATCTAATCAGAAGAAACGTGTTGTAGTTGTATCCCTCCCTAAGGGCTGTATTCTGTCAGCTACTGTGCAGAGAAGTCAGGTTCAGAGAGATGACTGTATGAAATGCAACTCTTTTCTTGCTTCAGCTCCAAACTGCAAAAAGTCTACCAGTCCATCCTGGACAGAGTCCGGGTGTTTCTGCAAGTTGAAAGACTAGACTTGGATCTGCCCTCTAAAGTGGTTTTACACTGGAGCAAATGGAATGAAGTTCCTGATTTACACCAGTTGCTAAGAATTAAGAAATGGGCTTTTGAAATCAGAGAATCTTTCTTTTCAGGCCTGTCCTGATGTTAGGATGGTCCCTGGGCAGAGCTTCCTGCTGAAGCAACCAATGCTTCTAAGGCAGCAGAACCAGCCAAGGGCTGTGCACAGCATTGGTGAGAGCCAAAGCATTCATTCAGGCTTACATGGGTGCTGCTGTAGTTCTGTGTGGCCTTTCTGTGCAGCAGGAAGCTTCTTTTTTGACTTGAAAATGCTCAAGTTCTGCTGTTTCTGCATTGGAGAGACTACAGAAATTTGTCACTAAAATGCTGGGCAGGTTGTTGGACACATCTGGGGGACAGAGTTTGATCTCAGCTTGAAGGAAATGCATAAGCTCATTTTGCCTTTACGTGATGATAACTTACAAGGCTTTATTTTTTTGTCTTCAGAAAATAGCTGGGGTCTGATTAAGTGCACATCGATTGGTACACAATTACCACAGTAGCTCTAGGTGAATTTTATTCTGGGTTTGCAGGCACTGAAACCCAACAGGCCAGGATCTTGGTTTGTGCCTTGCATGTCTGAAAAGCCGTGACCAGCAGTGAAACCACAGAGTGGAACAGTTCTGCCCCAGTTCCTCCCTCTCCCCCAGACAGTGATGCAGCCACCTATGGCTGAGTGTTCCCGTGTGAGGCTTGGGGAATCAAGCACAGCAATGCATGAATTTCAATAAGCTTCCCCCTCTTCATGCACAGTCCCACATGCCTTTCTCAATTTTGTTTCTGGTTGCCACAATTAATGTGCATGGGATGTGAGAAGCCATGGGCAGCTGGAATATGGTTGTAATATAGCAGAGCAGACACAGCTCTGGTAGACAGGCATGTCAGGCAGAGACTCAAATTCAGTTCTTCTGTTGTGAAGTTCCTGGGCACTAGTCTATACAGGTAGAATATGTACATTAAAATGCATTTAATATTCTGTGGGCCTTTCTTTATAAATGCTCTGATCAGGCCTAGATCTGTAATGAATGCCTTATAGTATAGCCAGGAATCATCATGCATACCTTGGATTGAGACAGGAGGGAGGATGGTGTTCCAAGAAAAATCAATGAAGTATTTAAGTAAGAAAAAGTAATTTTGTCTCTTTGATTTCATCTGGTAACAACTGAAAATACACTCTAGGAGCCTTTAAAGTACATCTAATTTCTCATCCACTCTCAAAGAAAGAAATTTCTCTGGTTATTCATAAATACAAGAGCAGTATGAAGTGGTTACTCATTTATTCAATATGTTATTGCACAACAGTGTTCTAAAGTAAGAGGTTTAAAGGAGCTGGAAATACAAAGCATTGAAGCATAGCAATTGTAATATTAATTTGCAGAGGGCAGCTGTATATGACTGTAACAACTGAAAACTAAACAGGGGAAATGGGTTGGATAACAAGATCGGGAACTCATAAACTGAACTTTCAACCCCCTCTCCCTGGCCCCCTAAAAAAAAAAAACCCAAAAAACTTCAATGAAAGGGAGAAGATTCTCAAATTAAACAAAATATCAAACCATAACCAAGAGAGGGGTGGGAGAGCAGAATTGGCTAAGACATGGCTGGAGAAAGGGAAATGAGCATTGAGACAATGGCTGGAAAGTGAACACCGCAGCAAAAAGAGCTTCCTAATTAGAAAAAGTTCACTTGTTAAAAGACTCCAACTCCCAGCCTAAAACCCAGGAATATTTCTCTGCATAGAAAAGGATACTTGTATGCACATGCTGGGTTCTCTGCCCACACACAAGGAGCTTTATAGCTCTTGTAGCAGGGGCTGAGCAAATGGCTGGTGCTGAGGACCTGGTGCCTGCACTGTTTGAACTTGGGGCATTTGTGCTTCAGAGCAGCTCTAGTCCGGTCAGGCTCTGTGTCCTGGCTTGCACTGTGACTGGAGTAGGCAAACAGGGGACTACACTGCAATGTGGCCCAGTTTGATCCAGAGTCACTATAAAAATCCATCTTGACCCGAGCTGCCAACACAGATACCCCCAGACTGGAGGCATGGGGTGCACTGCTAAAGCTCCTGTGGCCAGGGGCAGGTGTTTGAGATCTTGGTGATTGTGACTTTATCCAAAGTTGATTAAGAAGACAACTGTGTGCAGCTGATGAGTCTTCTGCACACCTTGTGTTGTGGGTAACACTTATTTCTGGCAGAATGATCACGTGCTGCTTTTGCCCTCGTCACCAGCAACACAAGTAAATGGCTGATAAAACTGAGATTGTGGCAACAGTTCATAAAATGATGGTTGCTGGGGACAGATTGTATTTGATGGAGTTTATCTATATATTTTTTTGTTCATGAAGTAAGATGGCCCTGATAATCCTGCCTTTTCTCTCCCCATGTTTATACAAAGACCAATGATTGGTCCTAGATATTAAAAACCACACAGAATAAAAAAAAAAAAGTATCAAATTTACACCAATCTGCTTTAACTTCTTGTGCATCTGTACCTCTCCATTTTGTCTTGGTCATTACACAGAAGGCACTAGTCATAAATTGCGTGGCATTTGTGAGAAGGGTATTAGTTTTGTTAAGAGTCATATACCACATCAGAATTTAATTTGTTTTATTTAAGTCCCATTTGTAATTAAGAAAAATGGGAGCAAGCTGAAATATAGTGGAAATGGTTAGCATCAGTGCAGGCACTACTGTATAGGAGACAACCAGATCTTTACAGTGCTCTCCAGGCATTTTATATCTGTTCTGGAAAAGGTGGCACAGAAGACTAGGTATCATTTGGCACTCCTTTTATGCAAATGAGCACACCTGAGGATTGTGGCTATTAATATATTTTTAATTGAGTATGCATTGACTAGTCAAGAAGAGAGATGTTTACAGAAAGGCTGCTGGTAGTCTTGTCTCCAAAGAGAATTGTCCAGGCAAAAAAAAAAAAAAATTGGTGGCATGATGGTTTTATAACTTAGATGTATGTTGAAGTAGAACATAAAATTCAGTGCAGGATAATAAAAGCAGAACTTCCTATTGCATTGTCTTGCCCAGGCTGTCCCAAAGAGAACAGAGTAGGTCCTGGCCCGGCATGGAGAGCAAAACCCCGATCCAAAGGTGTGTGGAGTCACTGGGCCAAAAATTGCTTCCAGTTCCAGCAGTGAAAGCAGCAGCATCATGTGGCTGTGCTGGCAGAGTGCTTTGTCACAGCCAATAAACCTTAATGAGCACTGATGAGACACCTCACACACGTGGTTGGTCCCCCTGGGCCCGGCTTCCCTGTGCCAGTCTGGAGTCCTCTGCTTTGATGTGTGCTGCATGGTGCAAGTACACCTGAAGTCAGGATTTACCCCTCTGAATGAACTTGTGAAGGATTTTTCTCTAGTCATTCTACTTGAGGAATTATTTCAGTCTGCTTAAGGGGGTTAAATATCTTATATATTGAATTTTCGTATCAACACATATGAAAATAAAATCTTGATAACCACTCATTATCTGTGTTCTAGGTCTTATCCAGCATGAAGACTCTACTGCTACTACTTTTTAAAGTGTATTTTATCCTTGTAACTAGACTACTATGAATAATTTTGGTTTTTAAATCATGAGAGTTTTACAAGATTATATTTTCCAGCCTAGAAAAAGGAGGCTCAGTTGTCTCGGATAATAAAGTTAAAGACAGAGTCACTCCAAAATATTGGCTCTCAACTTGATTCATTTGCTTTGAGTTATAGAAAAAGCTAAATTCCTGATGAGGTGAGGGTAGGGAGGGGTGTAGACTTGATATTTGGGTGTAGGGGATTTCCTGTGTCAGGTGGGTAGGGAGGACATTGCTGGGTGGAAGGTGTTTGTACCATGAAATCTTAAAGCATAAGCAAGTAAGAACTTTCCCTCTCCAGTGAAACAAAAATTCACCCTAAGTACTTTAAAAATTAGGCTGCAAGTGTGGAAAGAAAGGATAAGTGCTCATAGCAGATTCTTAAGCTTCAAGGATGCAATTGTGGCAGGGACACCGTAAGAGTAGGAGAAAATGACAAAAAAGCAGCACAAAAAGAGGGAGCTATTCCTGAATCCTCTCACAACAATATTGAGGACATCATCCCTTGGCTTAGTTTCCTAAATGGATGGACTTGTTTTCCAGATAGGAATGCATCTTTCAAACTAGGACTGGTCTTGTGATTCTTAGGAGGTAAAACTATCTGTAATGCAAGTGAGGCCCTGGACTAAATCTGAGCATATGTGAATAAATGTCCTCCCTCAGCTTTGGGGTGGCTCCTTCCAAAATGCTGCAAGTTTTGGGAGCAGTTTGATCTAGGAAATTAGTGCTAACTCTGTAGGAGGAGACAAATGTGGTAAATCAGCCCATATCATTCTTACAAGGGAAATGTTTACCCAAAGGGTAACTTCCACCTTCCACTATTGGAGAGACTGGTGATGCTGGGGAAGTACTGATCCAGCTACAAAGGGAGACAGGACAGAATGTCCAGTAGTGTTCAACACTGAATATGAGATAAAACTGAGAATTAATGCTTTGTATGGCCCAAAATCAGAATAATGTGAAATAGTGGTACTTAAGGGATATTGAAGTGGGACTTGAAAGAAGTAGAAAACTCTAGCAATGAAATAAAACATAATCAAGTAGAAGAGTTCTTTGTCAATGTAAAGAATAAATTCTAAATTGTCACAATATTTTGTTAAGTGAGAACAGGGCCATTGACAAAAAGGGGAAAAAAGACAGTTTGTCAATTAATTTCTAAACGGTAGGATTTTTTAATGAGGAAAAAAAGGAACTGAACTTGCAGAGGGGATAAGGAAGGAAAGTATGTATATCACTGTGGGACTGACCTGTATCTACAGCTGAAAAGTAGTCTCAATGTTATACCATTTGCTATTTGTTGCCTCTGTGGCAGTGGTTCAAAATATGGTCATATCTGGATTTCTTTGGCCTTTTATAAAGGGTTATCATTTCAACTGGCACTTCTTATTTTTAAAAAAAATCTTGTTACTTTTTCTCAGTTCAGACTCTTGTCCTCCTGGAACGGATTTGTCCCCCCTGTTTCTGTACTGTCAGATATGAATTTCCTGCATATCATTTGTGGCCTTTAATTACCTCTGGGTTAATCTGCCTTGTACAGGGGGACCATCTACCTTACCCAAACCAGCCTGCAAATGGAACAGAAAGTGCCTTTGTGTGACCCATCCCTTGGGGCACTGCTGGCAGGAGGTGCATTAGCAGTGCTGGTGAGGGGCTCTCCCACAGGGACACGGGAATTTGTGGCAGCAGAAGCACCACTCCCCAATTTACCCCACTCTGACTGTCCTAGGCAGGTGTCTGCCCATTCACTGTCACCCACCACTGACATTCTACTCCTCTGTACCTATATTGTGGTCTGAAATGGCAGAAGGCAAGGTCAATGAGTTGTTAATTTTATCCCTTGTTATGTGCCTGTGCAGCTAAAGAATTTCTTCAGTGGAGACACCATGAGCTAAAGGTCCTTTCTGGGGCTCGTTCTTTCCCATGAGCTGAATTTCAACACTGTGCTCAGTTTTTTAAGTCTGTGCAATAGCTGATGGATTGGTTCTGGATGAGCCTGTATAGGGAGAAGCCAGTTGCAATTAAAAAAGCTTAAAGATGTGGCCATGATGAAACATATTGCCTTGAAAAGGATTGATTTTCTTCCCTATAATTGTAACCTGGAAAACGTAACCTGGGTTAGGTTTTCATACATTTATACATTAATTATTTTTCAATGTAATTGTTTCCTGAAGCTATAAAATGGTAACATTTGTACAATTAACAATAGGAACATATGAAATTACATAGCAGTGCTTGTCTGAATGATTAAATGCAATTTGACATCTGATGCTACAGTGTACTGTATGACAGGTAAAGGTAGGCATGAAGTTACGAAAATAGTAATTTGATTTGCACTTTGTCACAAAAGCTTTTCCTTTAGTCGTCTAACATCTTACAAATACAGTGGAGTTATGCAAACTACACATTTTATACAGTGAAAATGGTGACTGACTTCACATTGCCACCAGCCATGTCGGTAGCTTCATCTCCTTAGGAGCGAAGAATTAAGCAAGACACTTGAAAAGTCAATCAAAATTAATTAACAAATTAAAAATCAATCAATAATACCCAGAAAAGTCTTGTTATGACCTCAGTTACTTGTTTGAGCATAAACAAGATAATCGGCTACATTTCCTGTCTAGAAATAAGATCATTGCCAATTAACTTAGGACTTAATTAACTCTCTAAGGTACTGAACTTTAGATGCATCGTAGGCTGTGTCTTAATGTTATTATTAGTTATTGCAGTGGCTCTAGTACATTCCTGATTTATTATAATTGTTATATAACTATTACATTTACACTTACGCTATTAAAAAAACAAAGCCTTCAATATTACATTAAAGTTAATGCCACATAAAGGACAGAGGCATTAAATAAAAGCAGAATTAAGCAGATGCTATAGGTTTACATTGAAAATCCACCAGTCCAGCTTCTGTTCTTTGCTGGGAGGCACCAGCACAACAGTTTACACATTTATAGGTATCAATTTTCTATTGCCCATCTATAATTGCTTTTTATTTCTGGTCATGAGCTATTGGATTTGCCATCCCTTTGGCAACTGGGAGAAGTCACATGTAATCCTTACCTCCTTTCGAATATCCTTCCTGCTTGTCTCTTCTATAACAAAACTTGGGACAATCTTGATTTTTTTTTTTTCTTCTTCTGTCATGACATTCTGGCAATTTTTTTTTTTTGACACCTCAGTGACCCGTTTTCCTTCTTTTCCTTCTCTTTCTGTCTTAATGACTACAAGCTGTTCATTTTCCAAGGCTGAGAAGAGTTTGTCCCATGTTTGCCAGGAATAAACAGTCCAGCGGAACAAGCGTTCTGTCTGCTGAACAGAGGAGAGAAAAAGTTGGATGAGCAGAGACATTTAAATCTGTTCCTTTGCTCAAAGTGGATGTTAACATTAGTTTGGCAGTGTATGATAAACGTCTCCAGAACCCTGAGTGTCTGGAAATAAACCTACCCTGTAAGTGATATGCAAGTGTTGCTGTCGCCTCGCGAGCTGGCAATCACACCACCAGCAAGCATCTCTTGCAAATGGGTGTTCTGTCTCTTTT
>NW_016690253.1:248369-265146 GCF_001604755.1 Lepidothrix coronata | reverse complement strand
CTTTTATGACTCTAAAGAAACTCACTATGAAACTACCCCAATCTTTTATTTCAGAAATACTGTCACCTTGTCTGTAAGTCAAATTGGTTTTGGGCGCCTTTACGTGCTCTTTGCACCGGGTAAAACAGCACAATCTAGTCTTCACCTTTGGCTTTACCACACTTTGAGCTGGCATCTAGGCTTTGGCTTCTTCACCATTTTATGACTGAGCTGGACAAATGGGGCTAGGAAAACCAGTGTACTTTTTGGCACTGATTATATTTACAGCAAGAGTGGGCTAACAGCAATGTTTTGTTTCATGAAAGAATCATTTCAGCTTTAAGAAAAGCTCACAGCTCCCATGTGTATTACCATGTGGGTTTGGGTTGGTTTGGGGTTTTTTTGTTTATTTGTTATGTCCAAACTTAGGAAGTAAAACAATCCGCTATCTGCTTCAATTCTGGCAACGTAGACATAGGTGGATTTAGGATTTGAAGGGCTTGTTTTGAGAAAAAAACAGCCTCACAGAGAACCCTTTGATAGGATTGACCCCACTCCTTTACAGTGTCTGAGGATCAGGAACTTCCTTGTCCAAAGCACTCCTGGGTACCTGTTTTGTGCCTGACTTGCCAATGATACAGGCATATCCATGGTGACGGTGTCACAAGTGAACTGAAGCTTCTGCATCCACTAGCCCTAGGCTGGGGCTGCTGTTAAGATCTAGAACTCCACAGCACCTCTGACAGGTGCTATATGTATTCTATATTTCATGCACACATTGTCCTTTCATTCATGTCTAGATTGCTCACATAACATTTTACCTGGATCTGAGAATAAGTTTCTTACAATAGAGGGGGTGTCTACCCAGGGAAGTGGATTTGGCAGAGTCTGCCAACTATAACAGGTGAGCTATTGTTTCTGAAAAGGCTAAAGGAATCCAAAACGAGACACTTTTGTCCTAGATTAGATATATCCACCCTGGGAGTATCCTTTCTGGAAGAGAGCCAGGAATAACTCCCTGGAATAATGCTCTGTGAGGGCTCAACCCTTTCTGTTGTCTTGTGGGTTTTTCCTTCAAAACATGAAGCAGTCAACATAAACCTGGTGCTACATATGGAAATGTGCTTGATTATCTTAGCATATAATTTTATCAGTTTCTCTTGGACTCACTATTAAACACTGTCTCACAAAACTCCTGATGTTACCCAAATTCATTTATTGAGTGTTTTCTACTGAGACCGTGATGTTACTACTTTGTAGGAAAAGAGCAAGCGATGGAGAATGTATTTTTCTTTTCAGATGTAGTTCTAGCTGCCAAGGATAAAGGGCTAATTAGAGTAACATTATTGTAGGACAAATGGATCACTTCTTGAGTCATGTCTGCCTTAGTTTGCGTGCGTGGGCTTGTTAGAAGAAACAGGGCTGGGAGGAGATGGAGGAGAACTGCTGGTGCTCATGCAGAGCTCGTTCTTTAGTACTATGACTCTTTCTCCCAGGTGCTTTGCTCCTTCCTCACTGTTCTCCATTTCCCAGAATGTTAGAGAACTAACTCTAACTCTGAGGTAACTGTGTCCACTGCTAATGTCCAGGATCCCATCATGTTCAGCTGCTGCTTTGCCTCTCCTTGGTCCCAGCGCTGGGCTGAGCAGGGAAGCAGCTTCTGCAACGTGTTTCTCTGGATCTGAGAATAAGTTCCTTACAATAAAGGGGGTGTCTAACCAACGTCTGTCCGTGGCTTCTGATGTGCAGGGAGAATATGATGTTGCTGAAGGACTAATATCTTTAGAAGCATGAAAAAATTGAGTTATGCCCAGGCATTTGCTAGTCATGTACTTGCTCACAGTCACGCAAAGAGCCTGTTTGGAGATGGAATAGGGCACATCTACTCTGTCTCCCTTTCCTGCAATTTAAAGGACACTGCTAATCATGACTTTATTATGCCTGCCACACACTGCTTATATGTCTGAAAGGAGCTTGGCTGAGAGTACTGACATTTCTTAATGATATTTTGATCATTTTTCTGTAAATTATACTGGTAGGAAATGTACCATGAGAAACAGAGGAAGGAATGGAGAATTTTATTTTCAACCAGACTTAGATGAGTAAACCTTGCCACAGTCCTGGGTGCTCAAGGTCTTTCCAAGATGTGCTTAAGATATTAGGGGCCACATTTGAAACTTCTATGAATTTAAATAAGCTTTGGGTTAGATCCTTGAATACTTAACCATTTTTTTTAAATACAGACTGTCACTATACTACTTTTGTTAGTCTCTAGCTCATCAGGTTCTCATAGCCTCACGAGCAAAATAATGTCACCACTGCTGTTGCTCAGGAGCGATTATTGTACTGGGTCCTAACAGAGTTAGGAGATTAACCTCCCCATGCTGAGTGAGGAGGGAGGCAGCCTGTGATGGGAGGTCAGGCTGGTGGCAGTTAGTGGCCTTTTCATCGTATTGGTCTATTCTGGTAACTGGTGGCTTAGGCAGGAGATATCAAATTTTTGGGAGGAAAAAATCATAAGGGAGGGAGAAGAAAAGGGGAGGAAACCCAGGAAATGTGACACATTGCAGTGATGCAGTTATCTTGGCAGTTCATGAATGGCACAGCAAATCCCAGACACCACAGTGTTGATTCTGTGGGCTGTGAAACAGACTCCTCATGTTCAACCTACCCAGATCAGAGGATCTATCAGCAGTAATTGTCACAGACAGAAGACAAAGCTGTTAAAAACAATCTAACATCAATGGCAGCGGGACTGGAGCTTGCAGCAGTTTTAGAAGGTTTTCTTTATTTGTATTTTTTTCCATGATGTGTGAAAGTGCATGGACCAGAATCTGGTGGTCCGTTCACAGACTTAGCACCTCCCCTACCCAGTGTTCTTTAATCCTGGTGCAAAGGGATCCCTCTCTAGAAGGGAGCAAAATCTCCACTGACAGAAATAGCTTTGCAAGTTGGAGGGCAACAACTAAGAAGGTCCTTTATCAATAGCACATACTGGATGTTAGTAAAACCACGAACCTATCTGAAATAAGTCAACATAATCTTTCAAAACCTCCTTTAGTATCACCCTGAGACTGGGACTTTATTGTTAACTAAATAAAAAGGTCTTTTGTTTTCATGACATGATTTACAGGGGAGGCTGCACAACCTCACTGGGCTTTTGGTTGCAGCCTGCATGACCAAGTCTTCATTGCTTCCAGCCCTGGGTAAACAGGCAAAACCTGATCAAATGTGTTGACCCACACCGCAGCTTCACTTCTGATTACACAATGGGTCAGCATTTAGAATATGAAATAGTTTGTTCTACTTGGTGGATTCCTAAAAGAAGCAGGGAAAACGTGATTCTTGATACTTAAATTGGTACTTCCAGATGCTTTTATAGAAGTATCCAGCCCAGGCTACCCTATCAAAACTATGTCCACTTAATGGCATTTAATTCAGTCACTTTGTCTTTTCCTTCCATAAGCAAATACGAAAGTTCTCCATTTCTTCCACGAGGGCATTTTTGCAGAGCTCAGTTCTGAACTATAAACCACAAAAAGCTACAGCCAACTGCTAATCTAAGGAGCAGCTGGAAAATAAAAAAAAAATAACTTCTGAACTTCCTAAGGGACAACTTAAGCATGTCACACCTGCAAGTGTTCTACCCCAAGTCAGTGTCCCTATTGCCACTTGTGAGTAGTAGTTTAGCTCTTCTGCTTCAAAATTCTTCAGTCGAGCAGGCCACGAACCCATAAACTGCAGTTACAGGAAAGAAATATTGCCCCTCCGTTTTTTCCCCTCTAAAATCTTTAAATATTTTAGGCATATCAAAAATGGAGCTTAGCAGAATTCATACTGTTACCGGTGACTAGAGCCAAGCAATCAATCTTAGAATCATCCCTGGAGTGCACTAGCATTTCCTTGCACATTGGGTGCACTCAGAAAGCAAGTAAATTACCTGTTTAGCAAGATTAAAGTGAGTTGGTGTACTAACCTGCAAACTGTAATTTAAGGAGTCAAAAGCCTTTCTCTCCCCACCCTCTTCCACAGAAATTAACAACTCCAGTAGCATAATGTTTTTTTGTACTGCTGCTCTCTCTCCAGTAAAATATACTTTATTACTATTTGGAGGCTTTATCCCTTTATGACAACCAGTATCAAGAGTAATATTACACCAATAACTTGGTTTGCTAAGTATTAATACAAGGGAAATTATGCTAAGAGCACTGTGTGAGTTTAATTGCAATTCACACTTTAATATTTTGATGCAGCTGTAAAAGTGTAGAATGAGAAACATTACAATTCTATTAGATACTAATAAATTGTGTTGTGGAGGAGGATATGAGCTGTACTTCCCATAATGAAGCACATTCTACTTCTCATCTCTCTTTTGATCTTGCATGTGTATGATTTTATAGAAAGGTTCAGCAAAGGTTCTACAGAACAAGTCAGATGAGTGCAGGGTTGTATATTTTTATTTCCAATAATCACAAACAAAGTGAAAATAATGTAAATCATCTTGCTTATGAAGTGTTTATGTCAAACACTTCATTTTCTTTATGTAAAATGTGTGATTGTTTAGAATTAATCCTATTAGGTTTAATTTTTTTCTTCTTTTCTAGGCTTAAGCTTTCCAGGTTTGGATGTATTTAATCAAATGCCATTCTCAGAAATATTCAGAGATTCATCCTCTTTCATTTTTTTCCTAATAGAAATGACATTTTTAAACTGCTGTGCTTTTCTCTATTTCTATTCATGAATGTGGGATGCACTGTGGTAGCAATACTTCCATGGAGCTGAATCATAGACTTGTTCAGGTTGGAAAAGACCTTTTAGGATCATTGAGTCCAACTGTTAACCCAGCACTGCCAAGTCACTATTGAACCATGTCCTTAAGTGTCACATCTACATGTCTTCTGAAAGCCTCCAGGGATAATGACTCCAACACTTCCCTGGGCTGTCTGTTCCAGTGCTTGGCAGCCCTTTTGGTGAAGAAATCTTTCTTAATATCCAGTCTAAACCTCCCATGGCACAACTTGAGGCCATTTCTTTTTGCCCTAATGCTTGTTTCATGGGAGAAGAGACCGATCCCCACCTGGCTACAACCTCCTCTCACGTAGCTGTAGAGAGCAACAAGGTCTCACCTGAGCCTCCTTTTCTCCGGGCTGAACCCCCCCCATGTCCCGCAGTCACTCATCAGACTTGGGCTCCAGACCCTTCCCCAGCTCCATTGCCCTTCTCTGGACTTGCTCCAGCACCTCAATGACCTTGTCATGAGGAGCCCAAAACTGAACACAGGATTCAAGGTGTGGCCTCACCAGTGCCCAGTCCAGGGGGATGGTCACTGCCCTGGTCCTGCTGGTCACACTATTGCTGACACAGGCCAGGTGCCATTGGCCTTCCTGGCCATCTGGACACACGATGGCTCATGTTCAGATACTGTTGACCAGCACTCCCAGGTCTTTTTCCATTGGGCAGCTTTCCAACCACTCTGCCTCCAGCCTGCAGCATTGCCTGGGACTGTTGTGACCTGAGTGCAGGACCTGGCACTAGGCCTTGTGGAACCTCTTACAAATCTTGCTGGCCTGTTCAGTTAGTCCCAGTGCATTTCTCTGGGTAACCATTTCTGAAAACAAAATTTAGCTCTGGACTAGTAACTTGAGCACTTAATATCTGAGGCTGTCCCAAAAGAGCCCTCAGTAGGAGAATGTTATCTGTGGTGCATGTTGTACAAAATGGGATGTGGGATGTTTGAGCTGAGTCCCTTATGGCATTTCCAAGTACGTCTGTTTTTTGGTCCTATTTTTGTTATGTGTGTGCATGACAGCAACTGGTTATGCTTCAGTAACCCGCTTTCAGTCAATTGTCTGTGCCCTGGATCAGTAGCTATGAAATCACTGGTTCTCATGTTCAATAATTACAGCTCTCCAAGAATCCAACCAGGATCAAGGATGCTTTGCTGGACAAAGTAGATAGCTACAAAAAGATATGGTCCCAAGTTAAAGATCTTTCAATTAAGCCAAGTAAATTACTGAAGGAGGCATCCTGCACTCAGAGATACCAAATTGCATGTCTTATGTGTCCTGAAGTAACTTGTGAATGTTCAAAGCATAAAACATGGTGTTGCCTGATATCAGCAGCAACTGAAAGGGGACTAAGCAAACAGTTTAGTCTGGTGATCTGACATTCAGACTAAAATACATAGAACTATGTGATTTCAGGCGAATCACTTGAGCTCTTCTTAACTTTTGTTTCAGTAGCTGGGAAGCAGAAATAAAAATCTCTCACCATCCCCAATATATTTTTCTGGTTAAATAAGAACATTACTTGTGTCTGTTCTCCTCCTAGATTTCTCTATTTTTTTCAGAGCTGAGTGTACAGGTAGGAATGACCCCACTTCCACTTACACAGAGGTAACGGAGTCTACAGTAGCAACACCTTCCTTAATTTATCAGTAACAAGGGCAAGATTAGCTACAAGTTATTTTTGTGTCAGCACTTGGGTGCCACACTACTGACAGCAATAGCAGAGTTCATGGATGAGCTGCTCAAGACCCAGCTCACATCCCCAGGGAGGACAGCAGGGCACCTCTTGAACACATCAGCTACATGCAGCTGATGTGAAATAGTGGTTTACTCTGATTTTTCCCTTTGAATGTATGTGAGTTGTTGTGGGGGATGATGCAAGAGTGCGGGTCAATTTGTTCTCCTTTATAAAGTAGATATTCAGAGTGAAACCAAGGCCTGTACTAGCCACGTTTACCTTTTCTTATCAGGCTTGACTCTCAAAGGTCAGTGTAGTTTTCCACTGGCCTCAGTGGATATTTTTTGGAGGGCAGAGGGGGTCTGTATGACTTAAGCAAACATATATTTGTACATCACACTGCCAACTCAAGGATTCTTAACGGCAGTTTACATCCTTTCACGTCTCCTGGCTTGTAACACTCTTTGCCTTTTCCTCTCCAATTCCTCCTGCCCCTCCTGATCTGGGTATTTTGATATACCTGGTTCTATGACTTCTGCCTGTGCTCTCAGGCTGAGCACAGCCGACTGCACATTTCTCTCCTTCCCAAATCTAAACCCATCCATGTGTCTTGAATGAGCAACTGACACAGGGATCTCCTCAATTAAAATGTTCACAGAGTCATTAAACTAACTAATGGTGGAAACTTCAGTAGAAATAATGCTGTAATGAGACAAGCTTTCATCATCTTGCTGAGGAAAACATATTTCACTTGATTCAGATAAATTATATGCCCCTACATATTATGATCAATATTTTAGCAAGGCTTAGCATTTAACTATGTCATTTTTGAGTAATGAATAATCACGTTGAGTATATGAAAAATGAGTAATGACAGATATCACTGGACTGGTACATTTTTCGCTTCTCAAAATGATGTTTAAAATTTTACAAAAATGTTGTATAAAGGATTCAATGACTCCAACTTGTTCCTTCTAATGGGTGTCTACCATTTAATACTGTGACTGCTCTCAAGGTGCAGGTTAACATAACTAATTCTAAAACATGTTCAAATAATTCTGTATTTTGACAGAGCAAAGTGAAACCCAGTTGTTAGGAAATATATGTGATAAAACTGGATTTCAGAAATTGAAGGCCTTAGCAGACCACTAAAGTGACTCTTTGTTGCATAAAGGCAGTAGCACTTAGTATTCATGGCTTTGCTGTTATAGGAAATGTGAAAGGTATAAAGTACTTTCATCAGGGAAAATATCTAAATAAATAAAGATTTTTAAATAACATACAGAAAACTACAGCAGTTGTCCTGACCCAGGTATACTTTAATTTGTTTAGTTACTTTAGTTGGCTTATTGTATCACATTTCGTTTGTGTACAGCCTTCCCAATGGCTCCTGCCCTGATTTCTAAAACGTTTGTGCTTGAAACTACCTTCTTAAAAGCACAAACCAGAACCAAAGGAACTGTTTTGATTTTCCTCTAAAAATGTCAATGTGATTTCAAGCACCTACTTAAGAAAATCTTTGCCTCTTCTGAGGCCCGTTGAATGAACCATCAGCAAATGTGTGCAGGTCTTAGAAAGATCAGGAAGCATTTGTCACTGTAATCCAAAAAGAAATCTCTCTATGCATAGGACACTAATTTTTTCCTCAGTCAAGTAATCAGTCTCTTGATTACATTGATCTGTGGTTGACTTTTTTTCTCCTAACAACTGATCTGTCATGTGGTTTTAAGGTTGCAGTTGGGGTGATAGATATTGTTCTATGCTTTTAATATCCTTAGGCTGTAGTTGGCTGTTTTGTTCTTGATTGACTTCTTTGTTTTATGATGTTTAGCAGGTACCTAAAACTAATCTGCAAGTAATGACCACTGACATGGTGACTTGCTCTAGCAACCGGGTTTGGTGGTGCAATGTTGTACTTCTAGCTTTTAAAAAACACATAAATACGGTATTCATGAGTGTACTACATTTCAGTTGCATTAAAGAGATACATCATTTGCCTCAATTGTTTTTTCTGGGCCTTTAAAACTCAGAGTGAACAAGGAACATAAGGGTCCATGATCACTTAGGCAAGTTCTTCCATGGTGGTTTGCACTGTTACCTGTAACAATCTCTGGTTTTAGTCACCTGCAATGTACAAAGAGGTTTCTATTCCTAACAGGGTGGACAAAAGGCTTTTCAAGTGTCCCTTCAGCTGACTCTAAGATTTCCTCTCTCTATTTAGCTATCTTAGTGTAGTCCAGATAAATTTCTAATGTTTCCATCTTTTTATCGAAGAATAATGTCAAGGAGATCAGCTATAATCTTCTCATTATATTTACATAAATACTATTCTGCTTTTAAACTCCTTGCCAAGTGTGTCTCTTTCACTCAAAGTTAAATTCTCCCTTTGTCAATATCAGTGTTTTCCTTAGGGATGAAACAGCTAATAATCTATCCTATATAATAGGCAAATTCACATTAATTCTATCAGAAGTATGATGATTACTGACTCTTACAGCACTAGTTTTCCACATTGACAGAATGACATTCTAAAATGCATTTTCATAAATTAGGTCATTTAAATCAGTTCAATATGTAAGTCACAGTAGCAAATTTTTCACTTGGCAGCTCTTCATTATGCAGCTTGGATTAATTCTGATTTAAGAACTGTGTTTGGTTATGCACTTTTTTCCTCAAAACTTAATTTTCAGTAAATGTGGTGACATCACAAAATGATAAAACATCATTTAGTGTCACCTCCTTCTTCTAGCTGTTGAGATGACCTCTCAAGGCACAGTCCCTGTACACAGTAGAATCACAAGCAAACCAGGTAAATTTTTCATCAAGGATGAGAAAAAAAAGAAAGGGCAGGTGGGAGCGGAATTTCACCCTGGGCCCAATGGTGGGAGTAAAGGAAGCTATACTACTCGCTTTTGGAAACAGATTTTAAGAGCATAAGTCATTTAACCACTTTTAAAGACTTAACTCTGGGGTGCCTCAGTGCCAGAGCTGTGCAAACACATGGTAAAAGACAGTCCATGCCCCAGTGAGCTTAATTGCCTTCTCGGCTTCCCTCCGGCAAGGCCATTACGCTCCAACCCTCCTCTCTTGCACAGGATGAAGGCCTTTGCCTCCTCCTCCTGATTATTTTAGCAGACCTCTGGTTAGCACATGGAACGAACCCTCTAGACTTTGCCGTCAGCGCTACAATCCTTTCAAAGCTCACCTGGCAGGTTTCCCAGAAAAGCAAGACACGGTCGTTTAAGCTGGTTGCCAGGAAAAAGGCTGAATAATACTCATTCTAGCTATTTGTTTGGGATACTGGTTCTCACTTTATGAAATAAATATGCCAGGCATTCATCTCTTGAATAAAAAGAAATTGCTGCAATGGTCTTGCACTGTTCTCAGTAGAACCTTTCCAAGACCTGTCAAAGGCCTTTGACGGAGCATCTCGGATGCTCTAATCCCAGTGCTATTTCTGTGTGGAGCATCAGTTTCACCAGGGTCTTTCAGGGCTTAGAAGAAGTTCAAATGAGGAGTTCTCTGCTGTTGTCTTCTAAGTGGATCCGAATATCTTTTCCTTAAGTCAGAACTGGCTTTTGTTTCTTGTAAAAACCTGGGGAGGTGTGAACACCCAAACACTAACGTTCATGCAGTGCTCTGTGCTTGCCAAATGGACACGCGAGCTGATCCTCTAAATTATATTCTATACCATAACATTTGTCACAGCAGAGCAAACTAGGATGTCTATAGGATCCATTCATTGCCCAAGTGTCTGGATGACTGGCTGTGTCAGCCCATGGAAAGCAGACACTTCTGTTTTTCTCACAACAGAGCCAAGAAGAAGCCTACTGCCTCAAGTCTGTTGGCCCCCCATGCACCTGGGAAATGCTCCCAAAATACTGTGACATTGATCAAATTTGTGAACAAAAACTACAGTATGTTCAGCGGGGTATGTATTTGTGAAAACGCAGGGATTCTGCAATTAAGTTGACATAATTTATTAATGCTTTTTTTAACTAAAAAAGAAACGTTTTGTTTCTTTACCAACATCTTCTCGGGGGAAAGTCTCTCCTGAAATGAATTTAGATTTTGTCTGACCCCTTTGTTGTCAGGAGTTGTTGTCACATGGAATATTTCATATATCTAGAGATAATTTGCACCTTTTAATGCTTTGGATTTATGACTGAATTCCTTTGTTTGGTATTGAACAACTAGACCAATACTCAAGCTGTTGCTTGAATTTTGTTGGTTTCTCATAGTTAATCCTGAAAAGCTATAGCATCTGCTCTGAACATATTTGTTAGAGATACCATCTTCTAATATTAGTAGAAAACAGGAAAGTCCTATTTTCCTAATATAGGGTAAGCAGGCAATCGAGGTTGAAGGGGACGAACATAATGCAGTGATTTTACCAAAATAACAGAAGAAAAGGGAGAATGAGAAAGGAAAAAGAGCAGCTTTTCTTCTCTGATATTCCACCTCTGTGCTAATGTTATGTGTCATACATTATTCTTTTTGTTTCCTTCAAAAAAAGGAAGCTTTGCCTAGTCTTATGTTTCTGCAAAGTGCATTAGAGAATATCATCATAAAAATTGCTGAAGACAAGACAGTACTTCAGCAGCTTATATATAGACATCGTTGCTCTAAAGTGCTTCTGTCTTTTGAAAGCAACATGGCAGAAAGAAAGAAACTTGATGTGAAAAGCCTTTTTACCATGCTTTTGCACTTCAATTTTCTGGCTATGTTTGCGTTTTGAAGTTGGTACGGTAGCTTTGTTTTATGCTGTGCGTTGTCTTTGGTTCCACTCATGAGGAACATATGGTCATGCAATTGGTTAAAAAGCTACTACGGGGATTGCTTCTGTGTGCCAGGGTAGGAGATGGTGAGAGCCATGCTAAGGCTGTAAGCGATTGGTTTGGTTAAAGGAAGGGATTGCACCAGATGGCCTCCTCCTCAGCTACTCACTTCCACCCATCGTTTACAATCAGTTAGGAAGTGTGAAATAAAATTTTGTTCCTTATATCTTAGAAGAAGATAGCCAGCTGCTTTAAATCCTGCAAAACAAAGTATTGGTCATAAACTTAAAAACAGGGAAAAAATAAAAAAAGAGGAGGGCTGGATGTCAGGAAAAGATCAAACTGTGATGATTCTAATTAATGAAATGTCTACTTGAAAGCCAAATCGGGTTTGATTTTTTTCATAGAGCCTTTGTACTTTTGACCACTGTCATCCTCCAAATTCATAGTTCTGTGATCCTCCCTCTTGCTTTTCACAACTGATTTGCATCTGCTTCCCAGTAGAGCTTTTTGGTTACTTGTTTCTGAAATGACTTTCTTCTAGCTTTTGACTACAGTCAAAAGACAGATCTTGCCTAGTTTTGAAAGTTTAGACTATCCTGACAGTGGTTTAAGAGCTGCCTGGCTAATGTGCAGAGTGACAGTAATAAATAGGAATGTCATAATTGTTGATTTTTTTCCTCCTGATTTTATCCTGACAGTGGCAAAACATCAGGTGGAGCTGTGCCTCGGTCAGGTAGGGCCACACAGTGTCACAGCCTGAGCACCCCAACACTTCTAGTGTGACTGCTGGGTTATCAATGCGTGTCTCTTGAAAGCATTACTTTGTAACATGTATTAGGGAGGACTTACCACCTGAAAATGGCATTCCTGGGGCTTTTGCTGATACGTGGCCAACATACAGAGAGGTACCAAAAGAGGGAGCTGAAAACCCCTATGACTAATTCACATTTGACTATTGTGGGGCCTTAAACCATCCACTGTGCACCTTATAGGAACAGAGCATGATGAAATCAGTGTGTCCTGGAAGGTAGCTCTGGACACATCCTAACATGATATGTAAGAACTTGCCATTGTGAACAAAAATATCAAAACACCATGTTTCCTAAAGGAGTCTGGAGAAACTTAATGAAGGGAGGTTTATTCAGGACAGGAGAACACTCTCCCTTCTCTCAGTAAGAACACTTCATCAATATATTCTCAGAAGTGATTATTGTATTAAATTATTCTTGTTTCATAAAATAGGAGTAACAATGCTAATAAGAATAGTTCTGCACAGTTAAATAAATCACTCAGGCAGCACAGAGTTGATAATTACAATTAAGATGGCAGGAAAATAAAGATTGCCTATATATACACACTTGAAATTGAGGACCAACGTACTTTCAGTAACTGAAATACTTCTGTACTTCCAAAGAGGAAATTTAGCCATGAAGGCAGCACATGATGGGTTTCTACTTTATATATGCACATCTCAATGGTGATTTTCTTTTTGTGATATAGCAGCTTTAGGATACATAAGATTTATGCACTCCTGCCAACAGCCTGTTCTCAGAGAGATGGGCTAAATATTCTTGTGCCTACCTTTAAACAGATGCTAATATTAACTTAATTTTCAATGTATTAATGTAATCTGAGTGCTTTATCTAAGATGTAAGTTTGTTCTCTATACATGTTTAGTGCAGTATGAATGAGGCACAGAAAGAAAAATCAATCATTGCTTCACAGAGAAATATGAACTCTGTTAGCTTCATTTTTCACACTGTGAAAATGACTTGACCTTCCTTTCCTCAGAAATCCAAATATCTCCAATCTGTATTCATAGCTAGGCACAAATTTTCCATTAACATTTTCTGGATAGAAAACTGTGATTTCATTATTCTTGTTTTGTGGGAAAATAGGGTTTTCTTTGGATCAAATGGAGTATTCTCAGCAGGAAAGGTTTCTGTGTTGTCTCACAAGGTTTGCAGTTCAGATACCTTTTGCCTCTGTGGCTGTGGACTGCTGGGCCCAGTCTCACCCAACCCACTATGGGCACAGCTTTGTCTCTCCTCCTCCAGGAACAGGGACAATGGGGCTGCTGAGCCCTGCCTTTGGAATAGAGCACTGAACTGGCCCTCATCACTACTCCACGTCTTCCTCATTGCTTTTGTATGTTCCTTTGCATATACTGTGCATATGTGCAAAGCCTTTGGGTAGCAAGATTGTCATGGGATATAGGTGGGTTTCAAAGAGAAAGAATGAGGCTGGGATGCCCCTTCCCTGCTTCAAACTCTGTTCTGTACTGTTTGCTGCTGAACCTGATGAAACAGGTGGGAAGTTTGACCATTTTGATATAACTTCAGCAGCTCCTGTGGTGGTACAGTGCTTTCAGCTTGTGAGCCCACCCACGGTTGCCCAGTCCTGACCATGGCAGCAGCAGCCACCAGAGGGGTCCAGGCATTTGTGCTTCCATCAGAGAGACTCCTTGGCAGAACTCCTCCTCCTCTGACTCTAAATGGAGACAACCACCAAAGCCACCCACCAGGAGCATCTTGCCAGAAAGCCGGCTCTGGGCTTGTAGAGCAGGATGGGCAGGGGAAGGGCTGGCTGGCAGAGGGCAGGGGCGGGTGAAATGGCAGCAGGGCTCTCAGCCTGCAGCCTCGTCGGCAAAACCGAAGCCTGACCCGTGCTGAGCCAGCATTCCCCTTTGTAGCAGGCTGCGGGGCCGGGCGGCAGTGAACAGGGCCAGGAGGCCTTGCTGATCTTATTATCCCCGCTCTGAGCTGTTGCAGGTGCTGGGAACCGCAGTTGTATTTTCCACTATAACTGTAAAAGAGGTCACGCCGAGGGCAGTTGAATTTTCTATTCCTGGCAGTTCGGGTAAATGAACCCTTTGCTCTGTGGAGCCAGGGCTGGGACAGCCTCATGTTTGCTCTTGCCCTTGAGCGGGCAGTTTGCAGAGCGTGCTGGATCCCTGCTGCCAGCAGCCAGGCACTGGGGGAACAGGTACACCCCGACACACTTCCCGCAGCCCTTTGCTGCTGCAGTCCTGGCCTCAGCGAGCAGGCAGTGAGCAGGGCCAGCTCACACTCTGCTGGTGTGCGGTGAGGTCGTGTGTGGCCAAGCGTGGGTGTGCTGTGTCCCTGGGGAGAGGGCTGGGGAAGGCACTGTCCTGCCAGCCCCCATGGCAGCAGACACTTGTCCAGCACAGGGCCCCAGTGGAGCCTGGGCTGGGTCTCTGCAGCAGTGCATCCTCGGGGGTTTGAAACCTGAATGCAAAAACCTGGTTTGTGCACAAACTTTCCTATGCAGCTGAGGGCACGCGGTGTTTGGGGAGCTCCAGGTGCCAAATGTGCAACTTCTGAGGAGAGGGATGACCTCTGCTTTTGCCCTTCATGGGAACAGCAGGTTTGCTTGCTCATGAAGGATCTCCCACCCCTTTGCTGGAATGGGTTCTGAAAGCCTTTTCAGGATCTATTTTGTGCATCTTTTGCTAGTTTCTGAATATTTTAAAGAAGACTTTAAGAAAGTGAAGGCACTTGTACCTGTGAAGTGTTTTTTCTTTCTGTTGGGCAGAGCAAGGTCTGTTGCAGACCACTTCGGTGCAAGGGCTGCTGGCTGGCAGCAACCAGACCCCTCTGTGAAAACAGGAGCATAACTACCACCTCCTGCAAGTCCCAGTGCTTTACTAAGTTGTTTGAGTTTCACTGTTGAAGCTCAAGATACTGAAAACAGGCAAGTTATTGAATGTGAATAGGTGATGGACTAGGCTTTTACTTATATTAATAGTAATTTTTTTAAAAAAGCCCCTCTCTACTTGTTTCTGGATTAATGTTCTGAAAATGTGACTCCACCTCCCATGTTGATCTGAAGTTATGATTGGCCACAAGTTATGATTTTGAATGGGGCCTTTAAAACCAACGATGATGCTTAAATAGGAAACAGATAAGAGAGGGGACCAATTCACAATATTTTAAAGCTCCAGGCCCAGAGCAGTACGTTTGAGTCTGTTTGTGGAGAAAATAGAGGTGCTAGAAAGGAAATGCTGTGTCCACCTGCCTGCCCATGGCAGGGAGAGGAGCAGTGCTTTGGGGTTTGCTGGGTGCAAGCATGGACTGTCAGCAACACAGCCTTGCCTGAGCTCCCTCTCTTTTGGAGGCCCACAAGACACATGATGTAAATGCGAATCTTGCAGTGAAGCCCAATTTAAGATGAACTCTGTCATGTTTGACATCCATGGTGCCACAGCTTTTCTTCAGCAATATTTTTAACCCAATAGCACTTATAAAACAATTGTGTACTCCTTAGGAAGGCAAAAATTGTGGATTACATTAGCTGCTCTGCCACTGATCTAATTTATAATCTTAGATTTGTCTCTTAATTCTCAGGAAGCCCATAAAGATGCTTCTGTTAGAGGGTTCACTGGAGCCTTGTCTGTGGAGGCAGAGCTGGCTGCTGTGACCAGCTGTGTGAGCCTCCTGGGACTAGGGCATGGCTGTGGAGATGGGAGCCCACCAAAGCAAGGGTCATTTCAAACTTCACCAACACCAAGTCACTGAGACTTGCTGGAATTTGGGAAGATCAGGGTGTGACTGGTCCTGTGGAACACTGGAGTGAAAATGAACACATCTTTCGTCTTGTCTTTGCAATACCAATGTATTTGTTTGTTCAGTTGGGTATATGTATTTGGAATTTCATAAATATAACAGGGATATGGAACCTTGGTTACTGTTTAGAAGGCAGCTGGATACAGAAGCATGCAAGCAGGGCATGTAAGCCTGAGTAGAAAATAATTTGATTAAGGGTGTGGAGGGAGCAGTGGGCCCTTCTGTGTATGGGGCAGTCTAGGACTCGTGCTTGGTTTCTCCCTGGGGCCAGCTGGGAATGGGGTGGTCTCTGCAGGAGGCTCTGGATTGCCCCTGTCCTGTCTGCTGCCCGCAGGTGAGCTGTGCCACTGTCCATCACTTACGCAGCGGGTGGGCAGCAGGAAGGGTCACCATCCCAGCTGGGGTACAGGCTGCTCCCCTGCATCCAGACCCTGCAGCCTCCCTGGTCTGGCTCTGCTCTGCCCCTTCTCTGCCACCGTGCATCTCCCAGCGAGGCAGACCCCGAGAGTGCTGGCATGTTTGCGCAGGCAGGTTTGTCCACTCGCAGGAGTTGGCTTTGGCAATTAAATTATAGGTGTCTGTTTGTTTTTTTGTTGTTTGGTGTTTTTTTTCTCCCCAAGCCCAGCCAGGCCTCTCAGTGTCTCCCGGAGGCGCGAAGCCCGCGCTGCTCCCCCGCATCCCCCCGCCGTTCCTCCTCCTCCTCCTCCCTCCCAGCTAAACTTCCCCGCGCTCCCGGCGGGGGCTCGCGGCTCCGCCGGATCCCGGCGGTGCTGCCGCGGCGGCTCCATGCCGCGGCTTCGGGCCGCCCCGGCTCCTCCCCTCGCGGTGTGCGAGGCAGGCTGCCCGCCCGTCTGTGTGTGTGTGCGCCGGGCCGCCGCCGCCGCCGAGCCGCCTCTCCCAGCCGGGCACAGCCGCGCCGCGCTGCTGGCGGCGGCGGCGGCGCTCCCGCCACCCCGGGCGGCTCCG
>NW_016690253.1:0-243724 GCF_001604755.1 Lepidothrix coronata | reverse complement strand
CAGACATCCGCGAGTAATTATTTGAAAATGTTTCATTTTCAATTTGCTTTGGAAGTGTAAATGGATGGATTGTGTGGCTGCTGGTGGGTGTGTGAGGAGGATTAGATGCTGTCAAAACAAGCAGCTGAGGAAGACCAAAAATAGTCTTGGGCCAAAACCTGTACTTGAAGTAGATCCTGATTTAGTAATTCTTCCCTGGCTGATATTGAACTCCATGGAGTGTAAATCTTAAAAGAATTTGGCTGTTTGCAAACATTAAGCTCACATCTATCCTATGAGGCAAAATTACTATCAGTTTAACAGCATTTGAATTGTTTTCCTAATGATTCATTCAAGAATTTAATGACTTTTAAAATATACAAATTGGGACAGAGAGTAGATACTTCAGATATTGTTCAGCTATTCTGAAGCCAGGCAGAATTTCAGAGCATTTAAGCACTTTCAACGTGAATGCCAATTACATTGCTTGGGCTTTTCTTTTTGAGTAAGAGATGGTACTGTGATGCAGGTCCTTCAGTCAGGAAAAACGATTCCTTTTGTCTGTCTGACAAGACTGTTTCTGCAACCTGGAATGTAGCTAAATAATTTAAGGGGGAAATGTGACATTCTGTAAACTATTAAGTTAAATAAATATGTCAAATGATCTTTGAAAAAATGGCTGGGCACTGCTGGTCTTTTTGTGCTGAGGGCTGAGTTAGGACTGAGATGGTGTGTGCTCCAGCGTTGTGGAAGGAGTGTTGTGATGCTTTTTGTGTATGAGGCCCAAATTCTGTTTTTATGCGAGTCAAGCAAAATTCCCAACATGTGAGATGGGACGAAATCGGCTCTAAAACTTAGAAAAAGCACGTGGGCCTTAATAGAGAAGGGTCCATAGGCAGGTATGTGGTTTTAAGCACACAAGTGGTCCTATTAAAACAACTCTGATTTCAAATTAAATTTTACTGAAGTGGGTTCTTGTTCACTCCCAAAATGCTCAACATGCTTTACTAATGACTAAACCCCAGTTTTTGATGTATGTGGTAATGAAAGCTGATGTTATTTTTGACTGTATACACATCCATTTCCCTGAAACCTATCAGCAGTTTTACATGATTTCACAAATAACTGGGCATCCAGAAAGAATGCAAATATTAAATCTCATTAAAAAAAATTTCAAGGAATTGTAGGACGCTCTTTATACACTAAACCCATGAAGTCTGTGGAATAAACATCTAAACAGAGAGACCCTATCCTGTTTTTCCCCATGCCTTTAATTTGGGGTAATGATTTTTTTTTTTTTTTTTATGGCAAGGACTTGAAGGATTTGGCTTCTGGATGCTTGTTAAATGTAAATAATAAATACCATAAAGTACCCATGTCTTCCTTCAGCTTGGACCTGAGTCAGGAGCCAGTGATGCCAATGGAGGTGCCCCCAGTTGTCTTCAGAGAGTACTGGATCTGACCCTGTTTTGGCCAAAAGGGAGACTTCATTAATGTGAAGCAAGGCACTTTGCACATGCCTAATACTATGCACGTGGAAAACCTCCTCAGAGCCCAATTCTGAACCTGTCTAATGCAAATTTACTGCCTTTCTTTTACAGAAAGAAAGGAAAAATGGAGAGGGAAGCTTGAATCTTTTCTCTCGATTGCAGTTAACAGAATGGATTTTCTAAAGCCGTCAAACATCTATTAACACTGAAAACTGAAAATGTGCTGCAATTCTGGGTTTTGCTGTGTTACAAATTCTTTCTTAAGCACTGAAAAAGAAGATAGTAAATCAAGTAAGGTGTCAAGTTAATATAACCTTCCAGACCACTCATAGTATAGTATGGTCAGGAAGTCACAACAGTGACTTGAAAAGACAGGTCTGTCATCTTTTTATTGTTACTGAATGTTCTGTATTGATGCTTTGTAACCAAAATATTTGTTTAAATTGTTCTAATAGCTTTGGTCAGAGGTCAGAAGGTACATTACTCCTGACTAATGGACAACTGTAGAGACTAAAAAATGAGAGGAAGGATGGCAGTGTGTGTGTCAGTTGCTTTTAAGCTCCATTTTGAGTAACTTCTAATGAGACAGTTGTTTGACAGAAGAGTCTCACAAAGGGCGTGTGATGTTAAATCTGCATTTGTGAGGAAAGATTTTAGGGAATGACCTGGAGAGCTTGTTTTCAACTACTTTGTACGGGAGTCCTGTCTTGCAGAAACTTCTAGGAATTGTATATTGCTCCTGAATTTCAACAGGACTGCTGTTGAGTGCAATCAGTGTGTTGGGTTTACAAGGTTGGGCTCATACTGCTGAACAATAATGTGGAACCAGAGAACTGAGGTAAGAGAATAAACCAAAACTTCCAGCAGTTAACTTCCCAGCTGTTACAAACTGTTTTATCCTGAAGAGACTACTTTTCAACTCGTACGTAGCAGATCAACACCATAAATTATTATGACTTTTAAGCAAAGGTCTAGTAAATAGTTTCTTCAGTAAAACTTTATATCATGTTTTAATAATGTTTTATGAATGTGTTCAAATCAAGCCACTGAGAGAGGAAAACTCTACCTGGGGAATCTTTTCTTTGTGACCTCGGCAGTTAGTCTGTGCATTTTCACTGGAGATTGTCACTGAGTCCTTACTCCCTGTGATTTGGGATGATGAGTTTTAAGGAGAGTTGGAGATGGTACCACAACTGGAAGCTGATTTTTATTGTAGGTGGAGCAGAGAATGGGGAATGCCATTTACTATGTGTGATGAGTAAATCTTGTTTAGTGAGGAGCTGCAGTCAGCAGTTCAGATTCCTGACTCAGATGCTGCATGGTGCTACCAGTTATAGTAAGACATGAATAGCCCACTCATAATTATATGTATTTATAGGGGTGGGGTATTAACAACCAGCAAAGAAGAAAACAAGATAGAGCACTAACTTAAAAATCACTCAGTTGTTCCTTTGACAAGTATTATAATAGCTATTTTTGTATAGCTGTGGGTGTACATGGTGTTGTGGAATGAGTAAATTCTCTAGCTCTACATTGCTTTCAGTGCCTGGGGCTCAAACCTGCAGATGGCTTACTACCGAGACTAGTGCTTTTTCCTTTTGGCACTTTGCATGGACTGTTGTCAGGATTCAACTGTAGTTTGAGTTTTCTTGGACATCCAAGTGTAGGCCCTTATGATGGCTGATGGTATCTGCATCCTACAGAATGATAGACACCTGAAAGTAAGACTAGGTAAAAACAGAGCAGTATTTGGTGATTTATGATTTGTGCTGAGAAGGTGGCTTTTCAGTGGGATGGTTTTTATTTAAAATATTTTTGTGTCTGAGGGTAGCAGTACATTATGTAGGTCTAGTGCCTTTTTTTTTTTTTCATCCTTTACTGTGTTACTGGTTTAGGTCATGATTTCACTTGTGAGGAAAAAAGCAAACAACTGTCAGTGGAGAGAGCAAATGCAAAGCTTTTAAATATAAAATCGGGAAATATAAAATATCATTATGGTTGCCAGGTCCCATTTGCTTCAGTCTTATGCCATGATGGAAACTAAGATCCTGCGGTAATGTGGTGTTTAGGTAAGTCTGTTTCTATGCTGCTTTCAGTAGCAATGCTTATATTTGAGAATGTTGTATTCAAGACTTGGAAGAACATGTGCCTGCTGGTTATGGACCTCTTTGCATAGGTGCCAGTGTGCGAGATGATTTCAGAAGGTTGCACACGTTTTAGGTCCCTGTCCTGAACTCTCAGGTGAGACACCCCTAGCCTGGGGGAGCCAACTCATGTATGAAAACTTCGGGCTGCTCTTTTGAAAGTGGGGGGTGATTTTTCTTCCAGTTTCTTTCCTGGAGAACAATGGAGTGACATTCTTCCTGGTGTTCCCTGTGAAGAATAATGACGAGGAATTATCTCTTCTGTCTACAAGTGTTTAAAAACTCATTAGTTAGGGTCCCTGAAAGAGTTCCAATACAAGTCAGTGGGTGTGGTGAAGCCAATTGTAATGGGAGGCGGACTGGGCCCTGGGGCTGGTGGTCAGCAGGGAGGCAGAGCTGTAAAGAATACTGTGCATATGCTATGGTAAGCATTTTCATAGATCTCCTCTGTGGGAGAGGACAATGGCTTTGGAGCTCATATTTACTCAAAAAGCAGCCCTTTGATTTTCATGGCTTTCTGCTTCGTTGCACATTGGAAAGCCTATTTGTCTTCACCAAGCCTTTGAAGAGGGATAGGTGAAGGGATTGAGGCACTGGCCAGTGGCTGAGGATAGTGGTTGCTTGGAGAAGGAACTAAGTTGCTTTGGTTGTTTTTTTTTTTTTTTTAATTCTTGAGGGAGTTGTTGTCCTCATTTTTAAGTTTGTGAAATCAAGGTGAATATGTCCTTAGGAGTAGAACATGGATTCTCTTACTGGTGAGATTCTCTTACTGCATCTGGCTGCTTCACTGCTTTTGGAAAGTCACTTGGTATCTCTCAAAGTGGGGCAATGATATTTACATTTGTGGTAATTTGCCTTTTTTTTTTTTTCTGAGGTGCAAAACATGAGAGAGAAGGGCCAGCTGTGTAGTTACCTTTATCTGATCTTTCTCCTCACTTTTTCATCTTCCTGGGGGTCAACTGGGAACTCTTTTTGACATTTTCTCTGCTCTGAACTTCCCTCTAGCCATATAGCCCTTCACTAGCTTTCTTGTACAGTGTTACCTACAAGAAGAGTAAACACTGTTGATTGTCTGTAGCACAGCTGGTGCACTGAGATCCTTGTGTTGAATGCAACATTTTTGCTGATGATATACACGTGTTTAGAAAAATGGGGTGATATTTCTAGCTACAGACCCTTCAAGCAATATTAATTTATGTCTCTGCTTTACCTCCTTTTGTAAAGTGAGAAGCATAACACCTCAGAATTTTACTGGTAGACTGAGGCATTTTTCAGAGAAGTTGTTGTCATTACCCCTTCTTATACACTGAGGAGTGGAAAGAGAGGAGCAAAGTGACTTGCAGAAGGACTCTGTGTTGCTCAGGACTGCTGGCAGCTGAGTTCCACTTCACTGCTTGCCAACTCTGATGGGTATATTTTCCTATTCCATGGGGGTGTGATGAGGTTAAGTCCCTTAATGTTTATGAATGTTTACAGTGATAGAGGAAGACAGAAACGTAGGCAGATATATTAGTAAGGGAAAGGCAAGCCTGTAAAGAGAAATGGTGGGATTTGGGCAGAGCATATCTGCAAGAGAATGTAATCAAGGCAGAGAAACTCTTCTGAAAGGCAGAATTTATTTATGGTGTGTATACTTGATGTAATTTGCCCTGCTCTCAGCTGGACAGTGAAAGCCATGGACCTTTTGGAGACAGAACCATCTTGTTACTGCAGAAGACTTGCCATTTACCGGATCTTATAGCAAAGCTTTGTATATGCAGCTGTAGCTTAAATAAACGTCATGTCTTGGATGCTTCACTGAATAGTACATCCACAGTTTTTCAGAAGCACTGTTGCTCTTTGAGCCAGCTGCCTTTGTTTCTAGCAGGCCACTGCTTTGTTGGCTAACCCTGGACATGAGTTTTCTTCACATATGTTATTAGACTGAACATACTTTCTATTTATACCACTTCGGGATACAAATTACTGTGTTGCGTTCAGCAAGCGCTAGGAAGAGTACATCCTTGTGATTGGAAAAAAATGAATACAGGACAAAATTTTATTCTAAGGTCCTTTCTTTCATGGGAAAAGAGGCAGCAAAAACAATTGATGGTCTTTATTTTCATGTCCCCGAAAAGCAGGGGGTATTTGCACATATGTGTTTTAATAGACTGTGTCGGAGGAATTTGCTTCTGAAATTAACAATGTGCCTTTGAAGAAGGGAATGAATTTTGATGAAATCCTGTGTATCATTTTAAGGCAATTAGGGAGATTATTAGTGTCATACATACTTAGAAGTATTGTCTTTGTGGCTTTGGAAGTTGTCTGTGGGCCAGTAAATTTGCACCAGAGGGCTGAGCCAGAGGCCACTGCAGCTGCTTGAAGTTTTTCGTTGATTTAGTAAACTCTAAACCATACTTAGCTACAGCTTCCCTTGCTTTCACACTCCATTTCAGGAGCAGATGACCTTTATCTACTTTGTGGTAGAGCTCCAGAAACATTATGCAATTTATTGCAATGTTTCTGTTACTGCTCAGTCTTTCCTTCTCTCTTTGAAAAGCTCTTGCCCAAACTGGGTATTCTTTAATGTGCACATGGAGGGATCATAGATAAGGGGATATAATTAAAGAGAGTGTTGATATTTGTAGAGGAAAACACCTGTGTGCTCATTTGGAATCATAAACTCCATCAGCAGGACATTGAGCATGTTTGGATGGTAGACCATGACTAGGTGTTATCCTCATCAGGATAATAAATAATACACTTCCCTGTCACTTCACTCTGCTGTTTCTTTCCCCATTACCCAAGACAAGCTGTTGTGTGAGAATTTCGCCTGGTTGTAGACTGCTCATGAATCTTGCAGTACATGACATGCAGACATCTAACAAACATGACTAGAAACTGCATAAAGTACACAGACGTAACACAGAAGTCATGTGTTTGAAAACACATTAGAGCTCCACAAATAACCTGATATCGAGGAGGCTTTTTTCCTCCTGTATACACATAACCAAGAATTTTTTTCTAGCTGCATTTCAACTAGATCAGGGTTATTTTAGATTTTGTAATGATTCTAGCTTGTGTAAACTCACACAATCTGCCTGCAAATTCAACTCCAATGATAAAAGGTCTCATCAAAAAAATTGAGGCAGGCTAGAATGTTTGGTTAAGATTTAATATCTTTCTAACTAATTATAAAGCAGTGTCAATATATGCTCTGATATCTGTGGAAAGAAAAGGAACATAAAAGATACAGTTCCATTGTACTGGGTCTTTTGTAAACAGTTAATGGCTAGGTGGATGTCTGAAGCAAGGGCAAGAGAATTGATAAACCTATTCTAAAGGGCTTGAAAAGTTGAAGTGAATTCAAAATGTAGATTAGGAGCAAATGATGACAACCAAGCCAGCATTACCTCAGTTGATTAATTTATAAGGATACTGGTCAATGATTTTAACCAACAGCTATGCATAGTAGAATCCTAATGGGATCTGTCTGTTAAGATTACATAAAGTAGAGCATTTGATTTATTTCATAGCCTTCCAACGCTCCACTTTAACTTCATACAAATAATGCATTAGTCACACTGGATAAGATGGCGTATTGAATAAAGTTGTGATTTTGTCTGCTTCTTATAATCTGATTTTTATAAAGGATTAAATCTGTTTTAGTAGTTTATTCATATCATAAAAGAGATTGTCAGTTGAATGAAATCTTTACATCTGCCACTTTCTATCTCATTAGAAAAGACAGTAACATAAAGTTCCTCGTTTCCTCCCAGTCTGTTTTATCCCCTGGTGTGTCTGAGTGTGTATATCTTCTGTACATGTTTGTATATTATAATGTCAGTGTGTTTTCAGAGCTGTGGTTAAGAATGCGTCACAGCTTTGAGGGGGGGGGGGGATATTACCAGGGGTTGTAAACGTTCTGGGCCAAGAATATACCCAGAAAGAACAAATGGGGATGTGGCAAAGGGTGACTGTCAAAAATCTGGAAATGATGGCTTTTAGCAGCGTGGCCAGACTGGGCAGGTACTGGAGCACCCCCAGTCCCTCAGTGAGTGTGCCTGCGTCAGTGGGCACGAGCGCTCGCTCAGGGATAAGTGTGTTGACTTATGGCTGAGTTAAGAGGACGTGAAGCCTGGGCATTCCTCTGGACTTAAATGGGAATTGTCAGTTGTCATTCATCTGTCACGCTTCCAGAGGTTTTAGAAACATTCTTCTAGTGGTTGTTGGTTTTATTAAGTTAAATATTTAATGGAAAATTACCAATCTAGGCTTTTTTTATCCATTGTTGCCAGAGCGTTGGCTTATTGTTTGTGTGTTTTATTCCTTTTGTTTAAATGTGTGTCATTGACAGGATGCTGCTGTTACAACTGGCAGTTGTTTCCATATAGACCTTTAAAGTCAGAGCAGTAGATGATCTTTTCCTAGATGTTTTCTTATTTGTATTTAATGTTCTTGTCATTTTTATTTAATCCCATGAAGTATTTAGGGCCAGACTTGGTCTTCCGAATGTCAGGTGTTCTTGGATTTTTATGTAGAACAGGGAGTACTATCTAGCTCTTTTAGTTGCTTTTATAGTCGAAAGCAGATTCTGAGGATCTCAGTTCTCCCTTTCGAGGACTTGCTGAAGATGAAACTTCTTCATTCACATTTCCATTTGTTGATACATGTTGCAGTTTTACTGGCTCTGGCATTTCAGTCTTGGCTTCTTTTCCCCATACTTGGAATTGGTAGGAGTATTTTGATACAAAATGTGTAGTGATCTACAGGCTCTTCTCTAGCTCAGGGAGCCTCCTGCAAGCTCTGGTTGCAGATGCAGTGGGAGCACTGGGGTGGTCAGAGGGGCTCGTGCTGGGCTCTGCCCTCGCAGGGACCCTTGGGCTGCCCAGGAGTTAATACAGAATTATACCCATTTGACTCCAGTGCAGGACTGGGCCCATCTCTGACTCCAGCAAGCTTCTTCAACAAGGCTGTAGGAATCAAATATTGTTCACCACCCTGCTTTGTTTTAGGAGAAATGACAGCAGGGCTGAGCTCTGCTCCATGCTGGCCGTTGTCTCTGCAGCAGTGCTGCACTCACTGCCTGAGCCCTGCAGTCATGGCTGAGTCATTTTGTGCTTAAATCGTGTTCGTTACTGAAATTGAGGGGGAAAAAACCCTTTAGTTCTCATGAAAGTGTTTTTTGGTCGTGATACATTCCTATGATGTAGAATGGTCCTCAAAAGTGTAGTCATGTTTGCTGAGGTGGAGAGTTTCTGGGGCCAAATTTGGGGAGTATGCACAGGTTGGTTTGCTGAGAGCAGATAGTTTCTATTTGGCCTTACTTGAAGGAACAGTGTCTTCTTTCTAAGCTCAGTTTAAGTATCCCCTGCTGCAGGTTTACCTACACAGGGTGTAGGTGAAGCATCTCCAATATCTCTGCCCCTGCTTTAAAAGTGGGTGTCATAAGCAGCAGACACAGCTCCAGTATGTGCTGGTTTGTGACTCCATTGGCACTGAGGGAAGTGGGTGTTGCAGGGAGCCTTCCCCAGCCACCCTCCTTCCCAGCAAACCTGGCCTGTTGGAGGGGTCATCCTGGAGCTGCACATGGCTGGAGTACACATCCAGCATTACTATCAGAGAATGCCCAAACCTGGCACCTTCTTTATGCACAGCTATTTAAATGAGATTATTTTTCAGCTCCCTTATATATGTAGTAGCATAATTTTAGGGGTGGAAAGCATGTGCTGGTTACATAGGGGTCTAGTTGCTATTCAGGAATGGGAAGTGATGCTGGACCCACAGTTCCAGCCCTCAGTTAACAAATTATCCTGTGAGATGGTTACAGCAATAAGACAGCACAAGTATTTAAATATGAAAGAGCAGTGCCACACTGTTTATTTTCAGTGAGGAGTACTGACTTTATCTCTGAATAAACAGACAACAGCCTTTTATGAGAGATTTTTGTTGTATTTTATTTGGCAGCTGTTTGTCTTAATAGGAATTCTTCAATAGTATTTATTGTATTTTGTGCTGGTAGGGGGGAGAGCCAAAGCAGAATCTGAGCAGTTTTACTTGCTTTACTCATGAACAATAAGAAAATATTGCTGTATTAATTACTTTTGTGCTTTATTGGCAAAAATAAAGAGATCCTATAATATGAAATTGCTAATATAAGAAAGGCTTTGATTTTCTCATTAGCACAGGATATTTTGCATCTGTTCTGGTTCACAAGTGCATTGTCGGCACTTAAATAATAATAATGACTCAGTAATGAATAAGAATAACAACAAATAAGCATGTGAGTATGCAGGCAGTCAGGCACCCTCCGGTGTTTATCAGTAGGTTGGTTTTGGAGGTCTTGCAAAATGAGCTGTTCCCATATGCCCATTCAGATTTTCTTAGATCATTGCACAGCCCGGAGATTCATTTCACTGCTGACATGTCTGGGTTATATACAAGCACTTTGTTCGTTCTATGTCAGTAGTAAAGTGCTAAAGTTGAAATGGGAAATGTTTCTTCCACTTAGAGACATTTAAGTCTCCATTTTTCCTCTGTTCATTTTTTCTTATTCTTTTTCTTTTTTCTTTTTTTTTTCTTTTGTGAATAGACTCTTAAGTATCTCATTGTTTTGAATTTGTGAAAATACCAGAGCACTGGATTGTTCTGCCAGTCTTTCAAGTATGTTCTTAAAAATGTAGCCTGGAAACACCTTCGCTACAGTTCAACTCAGCTTGTATTAAATTGTCCCTTTTGTAGCTGCTCTCACAAAACTGGAGAATGTTAAACTAATGTTAGAGGTGTGTCTTGAACATTGAAAAACCTAGGAATCTAAAATTAAGGTTCAAATTCCAGTTTGACTCTTGGTTTATAGCACTGTCTCACCTTTTATAAAATTGCCTCCCTGCCTGTAGAATATTCCACACAGTGCAATCTACGGATTTCATTTTTTTTCCAGGTCTTATCTAATGTCAAATAGTTAAGAAGAGTGATAAGTGAAGGGATAGCACAATACTCCCTTTATTGTTAAAGCAGTGGCTAATTTTGTCGAAGTATATTAACTTTTAGCCTTTTTCTCAAAATAATTTGGACTAATTGTATTGCTTCATGGTTCTGAGCTTAAGAGAAAAGGAAAATTCTTAGTTCAAGTTGGGGGGAAAAAACCCCAACAATTGTGTTCTGAGTTACTGTTTTTTTAAAACACTACTCTGTATTGTAAATTATACCCTTGTGACCCTGCAGCTCAAGAGAAAGTCACAAAAAGACTGTATATGTGTGTAAACAGTGATCTGGAATTTGACAATTCTTGTCAGAATCCTTAAAGTTCTGGGCTGACAGGCAAGAGAGCGTCTTCTGTGGGAAGAGTCTAAATTGTACCTGCCCTTTAATGGCATTAAAGGGCTACCTTAAAACAAATTACCAAAAAGTGTCCTTATTGATTGCTCCAAGTGATACTTGCTTTAAGAAGTCTGCATGTGTTATAGTACACTTCAACAATATCTTTGAAGCAAAGGAAAGCAGAAGTGGATGGTTTTTCTTTTATCGATTGAAATTATTTTTTGGTCCAACAGCCCTTAACTATAATGGCAAAAAGCTTACAACAAATGCATGGTTAAAATAAAACAGAGAGGGGAAAAAAAAGACAACAAAAAATAACCTTCCTCTCCAACTAAAACAGTTTAGCCTTGGATAAGCCAAAAGAAATTGATAAAGCAAGTAGTTTAATAGCACATGACCTGTAAAGTACTTAAAGTGATCTGTGAATGGAAGCTACCCTAAGTCTGCTTCTTGTCACAGTAATTTGTCTGGCTTAAGAGCAAAGTAAGTGGGTCTCCTTGGCAGTACAAGAGCAAGTAGATCACTAGGTAAGATCAGATAGAGATAGGAGTCTCTGGTGGTAACAACCGAACTACAACAAAGCTCTTCTTTGACACCATTTCTGCTGCTGTTACTGCTGTTAATAAGTGTGCTAATTATCATGAACCTGATAAGGCTTATATTAATTGACTGAACTAAATGTAAATTCTGGTTAAATAGAGAATAGTTTAGACTTGACAGGTGCTGAATTGCTTAGCTGCTGTGTTCACCGTGACAGCATGCCTCAAAACAAAATAAATATCTGTATTTTTAACCCTTGAATTTTGGGGAGGCTTATAATGTTTAAATTTTACTCCTAAAATAGAAGAGCTTAAGGTTTTCAGAATATCTTCTGCCTTTCTCCCATCCTGTGATGCTTTATGCAAGGGCAATTAGTTCTTACAGTTTTCCTACTGCAGTAAAATCCCTGTGTAGTCGTTTGTCACATATTTGCATGGCACAGTAGTGTGGCAAAACTGCTTAGTCTCCAGACACTATTACAGTAGTAAATGTTGGATAATAAATAGCAACAACAACAACCAGTGTGATGGCTGTAGGGTAGATGGGGAGTTCCAGTTGTAGTTGTGAAGATACATAAAGGTCTTTGAAATATCTTTCATATGGCCAAGCAAAACAGTATCAGTATTAAAGCATTCTTCTTTTACCTTGTGAGGAGGGCAATTCCTGTTTAAATACTCAGTATTATAAGTATAGACATGGAAATGGACATGGAAGAAGCAAGCATGATACCTCTTAGTGATAAATGTCACAGACATTCTTTGGAAATGCTGGAATATTTATAGTATATTTTATGTATTCTGTAATTAGACATTGCCATTAGTGGACATGACCTCTTCATTTTAATTATCAGGAGAGCTGTCACACAATAACACGCTGCAAGAGCAATTGGGTTTTGTCATTTATCAGCTACATTTTATTACTTTTTAAGGTGTCTTAATTCTTTTCCCACTTCTCCATCCAGTAAACTTGATGTTCATTTGTAAAGCAAAAAGCTCTGCTGCTTCCAGAAAGAAGTTGGGGTATTTCAGTCTCCATTATTCCTGTACTTGATAGCTACTGTCACCTTAATCCTGACTTTTGTATTCATTCTTGCTGGATAATATTCTCCTCCCAAAAGCACTCCCAAAGCAGTCTCCCACCAACCCAACCCAACAAAAGGCAAAGATATCATGAGGCTTGTGCAGTGTTTTAAGACTCTGTAATCTCGCCATGAATGGGGCTGGAGTGGTACCTCAGAGTTAGTTTTGATGCACATGGGCTAAAAATAGCTGTGTGCTTTTTGCCCCGTGCATGCCACCTGTTCCAGTAAAAAGAGGAAGCATTAACTGCTTATAATGGTCACGAAACTAGCTGACACATACACGTGCAAATAACCCCCTACTTTAAATTGACTGTTGAGAAATTAGAATGCAGCTGGACTTCTTTGCAGGGTGAGGGTGGTTTATTTCTCTGGGTGCCCCCTTTTCTGTCAATGCGAGGTAATTACCACACATTACATTTGGATTGCAAGATCATCACATGCTTTTACTACATGCAGTGCTTTATTGAAGCTATCCTGCATTATGTCTACAAAGGTTAAAAAAAAAGGGGGGGATGGAATTAGAATTACTTTAGAATTACCTCCTGCCTGAGAAACATGCTGCAGAGCCTTTTCTTTTTAAGTTTTTAGTTTTGTATTCACTAATTTACTGTTTGTTCTAGAGCAGCAGTGAGTGGGAGTTAAACTTTAAGTGCACATTTGGCTCTTTAAAAAGACATTTAGTGTACAATTACTGCTGTTTACCATCTTATAATTGTTGTGTGTTTAGGCTTAGTCAGGCTTAGGAAGATGGGTATCTGTAATCTTTGAGGGCTACAACTCCCTGTCCTAGTTTTTACAAAAGAGAAAGTAATTATAGATATTGAGATAGATACAGAGATAACACAAGACTTTGTGCTGTGATGTTTTAGTGATTAGTGTAAAATAAACACACAGACAAAGAGAGAGGTTGTGGTGAAAGATGCTGAATGTGGCTGCAGTTTCAGTCAATGATATTCTGTGTCATGCTCAAATTGGATCTGGGAGTCAGGATTGCTTGTCATGGAGTCCCCAGATTTGCTTGCTCTGTTCTTACACAGGTGCACAGTTTGCAAAACACTGGTTTTAAGCAAGGGGCTGTATTTGTAGTAACAACTGTACGTTACACCACATCAAAGGAAAACTAACGACTGCGGTCATGCCTCGATTGACAGCCCGACGAACAGGGGTGTCAGCACGTCCAGTGGCAGAGGAGAGACATCTCCATCAGCCTTTTTGGGTCAACATCTTTGTTAGATAGGAAATAGTAGAAAGGTGGGTGAGTATCTGGGAAGACCCAGATCGACATCAGGATCTCAGCAGGGCTTAAAGTGTGGTTTATGGGAGCAGCCAAGGGTTGGAAGCTGCAGGTTTCCCAGTTTGAGGTCCATCAGAGGAAAAGAACAATTGCATGTCCCAACCTGCTGTGTAGCTTGTTGCTCAGTAAAACCATTTTCAGTAATGCCTGCACGAAGCACTGGAGAAATGTGGATGAATCCAGGTGTAAAATATGTACATACTAGTATTTCTGTTTTACAAATACTGAGATGTGGTCGTTGTGGCTTGGTAAAGGATGCTCTGCTAACATGTATTGTCTGGATTTTCTTCATGAGGAAATACATCTGTGAGGCATGGGCTGAGATGGGTATTCAATGCCTACAATGAAAGTGTAAATTAAGTTGTTTGGGTTGATTTTTCCTTTGAACTTGGGTGGAAAAAACAGTTGTGTGAAAAGAAAATGTGGCAAATGTGTAACTGAAAATGCCATAGTACTTGAAAGGCATGAGAGAGAGGTAGTTAAAGAGCATCATTAGCTAGAAAAGTATCATCTTCCTTTAATTCAGTTTTATGACCCACTGTAATTGGAAGACATAGCTCCACTGTTTTTCTTTAAACAGGAGAATATTACTGGATTTCAGAGCAGTCATCTGAAATTTTTCACTTACAAATATAATGAATGCTTTCAGCTTTATTTGTAGGAAATGTTTTTGAATTACAGATGCTCTAGAGAAACAAATCTGTGTGAGGGCTATTTTGTAGCTGAAGGCCTTTGAGGAAATGTTCCTATCATTCAAAATAGATCTGAAGCTCTGAGTAGGTATTGTGACTGTCATATTAACTTTCAAACTTAGAATGCAAAGGACAACTAATCCTTCCCTCCTTGATAGGAGTCATATGCTGCTTTTTAACTTTCTTCACCATGTTTTATTTTTAATGTAATTTTAATGAAAAGGTGGATCTGGTATTATGAAGTGATTGTTTGTTGCTTCTCTTCTGATGTCAGAGTGATAGGAGTTTCAGCAGTGTTACTTTTTTTTTTTTTTTGAATAATATTATATATATTCTGCACTTAAACTTTGATCTTGTGTTTAGTCCTACGAGTTGAAATCCATGACACTTTCTTTGGGCTTTATCTGCAGCCTTTTAAAATCAACTGGTATTTTTTTAACAGGCTGTAATAGTCTTTGGGTTGAGACCACAGAGCTTGAGTACTTGGGTGTTAAAAAGGTGGAATACAGGGAGGGAGGTGGTGAAGATCAAATCCACCCTCCCATTTAAAGGGTGGAGATAAAGCCTGATATAGTACCCCACCTCTCCTTGATAAGGCTGCTCTGGCTGTGTTAATGCTGCTCCTCTTTGCTGTGTTGAACTTCACCCACTGACATTAAATCCTCTCTCATAAGTGATTGGTGTACAAGCCTACTCTGTGATTTCCAGGCGTGTCAAGGGATTTAGCTGTACAAGCTTTTTCTTGTATTTGAAATGCAACTTTTTGATAGTAATAGGAAACATGGATCAAAATGTGTGATTCATCCTTCTTTGTACCCAGAAAATCCTGTAACAATAGCCAAGCTAATTAATATAGTTAATTAATTTGTTCATACTACTAACTAGTGGGGGGGAAAAAAAAACCACCAACCAACAACAACCACCCACAAGCCAGAAATCCTAAAGCTTATCTGCTTAAGAAAAAAAAAAAGACACCTTATTTATGTGAATCCAATTAATTTTTTTAAGACTGAACTTTTATATGGGAAAATACGTTTTTCCATGAAGTATAAAATTTCAGCGATTTTATGTCAGTACTGGTGGAAAATTTTTTAATTTAGAAAAGGATCATTTTTGCCAGTGGAGGAGGAAAATTGCTTTGCTTTAAGAAATAAATCTGAGCATCTCTTAATAAACACTAGCATTACTGTGGTTTTTATCTGTATGTGCTTTCATAAAAGGTTCTTTTTAGTGCAATGCACATTTGGTTAAATCCTGCAATACCTTAATGCCTTTCATGCTAGTGCATCCCAAGGCACTTTACAATCTGTAAAGTTAACATTAGAAATGCAGCACATAAAATTCCCTAAGACAATCCTTTTTAAAATGCTGAATAAAACATCTTAACTGTTAAGTTTGGATTAAATGGCCCAGCAGTTGGTGCATTTTTTTCTTTCTGTGGAAAATATGTTTGAAACAAATGACTGAAATGAATAAAGACTCTGTAAATAATATGACTTCAAATGATATTCATGGAGGCCAAAATCTGCCATTCTGCAGGAGGAAGTCTAGACATGTACAAAGTTCAGCTCTGTTAATTAAGAGGGAGCAATATGCTGCAGTGAGTCAGAGCAATTTTATAATCCAAATGCTGCTAAAAGGGACTCTTGTCAACCTCAAAATCTTATTTGTTTTGTAATCACTGGGTAGGGAGACTTGCTGGCTGAGGAGATACATGTCTCTCTTAGGTTTGAATGCGGTCCAGCCTGGTAGTGACCGAAAGCTGTTGCCATCTGATAACTGTTTGTTAGGCCCTGCAAAATAATCGTAGTCTCCAAACAGTTCCCAGTGTCAACGTCAAAAAAAACCAAACCAAACCCACCCCCACGCTTGGCACTAATTATTGCCCTCTCTGGCAGCCCCAGCGAGAAGGCCAAGGTTTGGCTGTTGTTTCCCCTCTCAGTGCTTGCAGTGGTCCTGCTGAGAGAGTCTGTGTCTGGCTTGTGGTTAAACGGTGTACGCTCTGTTTTCTGCAGGGCTGCCAGCTTGATATCTCCTATAAGTACTGATTTTTATCATTATGAGAACAAGATCCTTCATCGTCTTCTTACTCCACCTTTAGCTCTGCTGCAGGCTGATTTTTTTACATAGATGCAGTTTAAAAAAAAAAAACAAAAAACAACAAAAACGACCAAAAACACAACACCAAGAAACCAGCAGAACAAAACAAAAGCTGTGGCAGGTATGAATTTGCTGTGCAGGGATAAGATGAGCCAAAAAGAATCAGCGCTGTTAAAATTTTATTTTTTTTTTCCGAATTAAAAGAAATAAAATGTATGCTGAAAAATAAAAAATCAAGAATAACAGCCAGCTGATAGCAGTGGAATACATAAGAGGAAAAAAAAAAGCCCAGGATTATGCAGCCTCAGAAAGAGCCAACAGATGTTCAGGGCGGGTTAGAAAAACAACATGATCAACGGTATGAAAGCGGCGACAGATCTAAACAAAACCCCAAAATAGATACAATTCGAGAATAAGCCTGAAAAAGAGAAATCATTATAGGCTTTCCTCGGCACAGCCGCTGGTCTCTGATAAAACAAGGTTGAAACTTCTCAAAAAGGAAATTTATACTGACGTGGGTTTGCAACTTCATTGCAAGACACTTCTCGTGCACCTCTGCCAGCGGGTAAATTGGAAACAGGCTAAAAATGAGCAGTGTGTTCCTCGGGCAGGAGAGGTGCCTGAAGTAAGAGCTGGTTGCTGGCCCTGTAGCAGAGTGGCGCTTTCTTAGGAATTGGGAACATGAGTGCTGTATCACTTAAAATAGGTTTCGTTTTTTTCGTTTTGCTGGACAGCTTGAGGTGGAAGCAAGTCCACACAGACCACGTAGCCATGTACAGTTGCCTCTTGCCCGTGGTGCTGAAGGCTGTGTTCCCGTAAAGCAAAAGAAATCGGGAGTGTGGGCACAACCAAGTCTGCGAGTGGCAGTGTTGGGAGTGCTGGTGTCCCTCCTGTCCCACGGCCGTGCTCTGGGGCTTAGATCTGTGTTACCACCCAACCTAACCATCCTCCTCCCTCAGCACTCAGCTGGCTCTTTGGGGCAGACCTGAGAGCAGGACATTTCGGGGGGGTCAGGCTGGAGGTCCATGGCAGCTTTCCCTCGGACACGGGAGTGAGTCCCTGTGCAGTATTTAATGGTTTGAGGCCCTTTTAGCTTTCAAATTGTTTGTCACCTTAAGTGCCACTTGGTGGGCCCAGAAGCTCCCGTCCCTGGAGGAATAAAGCCAGGGACACCTGATGGTGCCTCCCAGAAGAAGGGAGCTTGGCTGGGGTGGGAGTGCACTGGGAATCCAAATGTGGCTTTTTTTCTGGAAACCTGCATTTCTGGGGGTTGCCTGCTGCCTACCCCAAAGTGAGCCCACAGCTGCTGGAGCCAACCTGAGCTTTGTGCCTGTGACTGTAAAGTGCCATTTTGAAAAGGCAAGTGTGTATGGATCTGCTTAAGTTACTCTAAATTTTAATAAGATGGAATATTTCTCTATTTTTATCATAACATTAGAGAAGCACCAGAACACAATATCTTGACTTGGCGTTGTGGGAAGGGTGTGATGGCCAGTCCCTGTGGCACAGGCAGCATGTTGGGTGAGGTGTGCTCCCGCTGCCTGGGCTCACACCAGCCTTCCCTGGGCTCCAGGAAACCCTCTCGAAATGCTAATTGTTGAATCTACATTAATTTGTATAAATTATGCAAATGAAGTAGCAGTTGTGCACCGCTGTGGTTTTGGTGGCTCTCACGCTGTACTTACAACTTCACGTTGGACTGACACGTTTTATTCACTACAATGAATGGTTTTGCTGTAGACTATTTGGAACTTAGTGGGTGGTGGTACTTGGGTGCAGGTGACACCGGTGCACTCTGTTAAGGTTTATTTCCAGAAGGTCATTGAGCTGAACTCACTGATGTACGTGGTCTGAACCAAGAGCACTTGGGCCATTTTGCTGTAGGGGGATGTTTACGAAAACATTAAAATGATCGTGCATTTTATTAAAAATCATTAATTTACTATCTTTCCTTATGTTTAGGAAGCTGTGAAATTAGCATTGAGTGGTGCAAAAGTGGGGCAGGTAGTTGCCTTTGCCCTTTTGGTTTTCAGTGTGGCCTCAGTCTGCAGAGCAGTGCCACTGGCTGCTCTCATGCCTGTCACCTGGTGACATCCAGCCTCTTCCTGCGGTGGCATGTGGAGCAGAGCTGAGCTCAGGGCATATGTTCCCAAACGAAATCCAGCTCTAGCTTTTCAGATGAAAAGGTTAAAGACTTTGACACGAGATAATTATAAAGGGAAAATGAATCTTTTCTTGGATCAAAAATTATTGTGTAAAAGAGTGTGTAAATTATGGCGTGCAAGTTAAGTAATGGCTTTTATACTGAAATCTGGAATTACTGTGATGAAGGAGATGGTGTCAAACTGTGGTAATTTATTTCATTTTGGTTTCTCAGATCTGCAATGAGTTTAGGAAATTCAAATTTATAGCAAGTGGGTCTTGGTAAGAATTTCTCTGCAAGAATGAGGATACTTTATGGAACTTCCATTGGGGTCATATTCAAACCATTATTCTAGCTGGGACTTCTAGTTAGAAAGTTCCCAGGTGTGATTCATTCCAGTGGCTTCTGGAAGTGGATTTTTCAAACTTTAAATGTTGCTACCATTTTCTCATTTAACTTGCATCACTGCTCTTCACTGTTTAACAGGAATATGGTGATGAGCATAATGCAGTATTTTGCTAATGAACCATAAAACCTTTCAAGCACTGTTTACCTTTTTTTTTTTTTTTTTTTGTGGAGGGTTTGGGATTTGGTTGCTTTCTTTCCAAACCATGCATAACTGTAGGGTTTTTCTATTGCACTAGACTACTAAGAGCTCAATTCGAAGTTTCTCTGGAAGAAAAATTAAAGCCCTTAACGTTGTATTTTTGGGATATTAAGTTCAGATTAACTACAAGGGCTCGATTCTATTCCCAATGGAGGATGGTTATGAATTGGTCATGAGCATAATTCACCTGTGAGTCGCAGTACTTCATCCAGAAAAGCATTGTTGATGCTGCAGAACACACAGCCTGCCTTGTGGTAAATCAAAACCTGGGGTGTAGAGTCCTTCGGTGCGTGTTTAGAGAAAGCAGCGAGTGGGCTGTATATCTGCTGTATCTAAACTGTGCTCTTTTGTAAACAGAATGGCTATTTTTGAACCTGGAGCAGGATGTTTCTGGCGAAGGGATAATGCAGATGGATCCTTGCGTGCACACAGGCTCCCGTGTTACCACCGAGAGAAGGGGCTCTGCCTGTCGTTCATTTAACTGGCAATTCTTTTGTGGTGTCAGTATCATTTCCTAGCGAAATTGGCTAAAGGAATTGTTTCAAGCACAATGGATGTTTTGAACTGGCCTAATTACTTACTCAACAGCCAATAACTTTGGGAATTGTTTTCTATGTGAATTCTAGATACAAATTGGGATATCTCTCCATTTGTTTAAAAAAGATTAAGCCAATAGGAGAAAAAAAGGATCTTTACCCATTTTCACTGAGCAGTGAAGTTTGAATATACAGCTTGCAATTGAAACTATTTTTTTCCAAAGCCTTTGAGGGCTGTTTCTCAGTCTAGTGTAAACAATTTATTGTTAAAGTCCTAGAATATTTGCATTTTAATTAAAGACAATTTTAATTAAATACAAAACTTTAATCAGAAAAGCAGAGTTTAGGCAGATAGTGTACTTGCATGCTAAGCAAGCTTACTCTGAGGGGACCTCTACTCTGTGTAAAACTGGTTTCTGCGGTAGTTTAAGCAGGGAAGTTGTTAATGCATCTTCCTTGCCTAACTTACCTACAAATTGTGATCTCCCTCCTGCATCTTTTACCTGCAATAAATATTCTTCCTACAGGCAATTAAATGAAAGAGAGGGTGATACAGAAATCTTAAAGGGGCAGTGAGCAGGAACAAGTTCACTTGGAACTCCTAAGGATGCCTATAAAAGTAAATGTTAAAATTACGATTGCGTGTTTTAAATATTCTGTTTCAATTATGTGTTCGAAGTTTGGTTGTGTTTTTTTTTAATAGGCAATGCTATGACCATTTAATGTCAAATAATAGCTGTGACATCTGGATTGCCTGTGCTGTGCTATAGTGCTGATGCTAGAACTGCATCTTGAATTATGACCCATTGGTTTTGCCCTGTTTCTGGATGAAGTTCTCTATGCCCAGTCATAGAACTAATTAGGGCCATACCACGTATTCTAGAAAGTTGTGGTCTTCAATAATGTAGTGATGTGGTGAAGTAAATTCTGAGCTCTGACAGGCAAATGTGTTTTTGGAGCTTTCCCCCTTCGTTTTGATGGGAATTTGCTTAGGCCAAGGCTGCATACCTGGACAGCAGGAGTAAACCCCTCCTCAGTGAGCTCTGAACTAGTCTTGTGAGAAATACAATGGCAGCCAGCTCTGAGAGTTGGTTGTTGTATGAGTTGGTCTTCATGCAGAAGGTTTTAGTATCCTAGGGTAGACAAGAAGTAGGTGATATTCTGTATACCTTTTATCTGTTGGAATTCACTTCTTTGTGAAATAGCAACTTAGAACTAAAATGATAAATAGTCATAATGTGAAAAGAGGATATTTCACGTTTACCCATAGCTACATATTTTGAAAGCAGTACTTCTCATTAAAGTCTCATCATTGACAAACTGCTCATAAAAAAATTAGAATGCAGGTGTCACTCAAGATCTGTTTAAGACTGAGACTTCTGCTGTGATTTAGTATAATATTGGCATCGTGTTTTAATTCAAAATGGTTATATAGCATGCATACAGAAATACTTTCTCCTAGGCCTACGGTGACTTGTGGTAATGGCAAAGGAGTTAATATATTACCTTTGCTAACAGGAAAAGTGGTGCATATAAATATTTTCAGTCAATAATGTATTTTTAAAAAGGTTTCTCAGTGGGATCAGATTTATGGTGTCAGAAAAATTTATTCCGCTGACAAGTGCAGATGCCCGGCACGTCGTGTGTGCTAAGATTTACAAAGCAGTTTCTTCCTGGACGTCAGTTGGATGTGGTTATGGCAGGGTTATGTAGAGAATTGGGGAATCAGTCCAGGAATCCTTTTGTGCAAAATCCTGCCTTAGATTGGTATGATCCAATAAAGCTCTGCCTCTACATGTCCGCAGCAGTTTCTGGTAGCGTTAGATACTCAGGTCAAGAAGGGGCAGAGCGCTGGAGTCAGGATCTGTGGTATGGATCTGAGAACAGAATTTTGCCTGAAGCATTTGAGATTTTCCTTATATATTAAACAGGCCATTTTCCTCCCCCTGTTACTTGTGTGTTGCTGCCAGCTGCAGTTCAGCTCGGTAGAAGTTGGAGCTTGCTCCTTTGGTTTCCACAGATAAAAAGTAGAGAATAATAGTACTTGTGCATTAGATTTTGCCAAGTGTGCATGTTTGAACCACTATTGTTAAAGAGCCTGCATATTGTTTGTTGTACAAAATATGTATATAATGAGAAAAATATGCTTGAACAGAGATTTCATGTTGCACAGAGTAGCCAAACCGTATAATGAGTAAAGAAAGCACAGTGCTGCTTAAATCCAGTTTAATGATCACAAAATAATTGAAATTCAACTACTTTGAAAATTAAAAGCCTTTAAAGTATTTTAAAAAAAACATAATTCCCATTTGTTTTTACAGTGTTAAGATCAGTGTGTGAACTTGTTGCATCAGTCTTCCTATCTTTTGATGGAGCTATATGTGGTTATACTGAATTTTTTCCAAAAATTTTAATTGGTTGAATGGAATCCCTTCTCCCAAGATAGAGGTAGCTAAAGCCAATGAGGTTTTTAGCTGCTTAATTAGCCTAGTTTGTGAAATGATTTGGTAAAGGGGATACCAGGAAGAATTTGACACATCTGTGCTGACTTTGAGGTAACCCATCAGTTTTATCAAATAAAGAGCTGGAATTTCAGTGGTTTTTTGGTGAAAAGGTATAAAGTTAAGCAGATTTTTTTCCCCTTCATTTTATCCTTTTTTGGGTAATTCTGGTTATCTAATCAGCATAAAATTTGCACTGCAGTTAAATAGCTCTGCATGATTATACCTGATGATACACTTCGTTTTTAAAAGAAAAAGAATCTAATAACAGGATTCTGTATTGATTGTGCTGCTAATTCTGCCTCGTAGCACAGACTGGCAGAAGGCAGGTAGCTGAATTGTATTTAACGGTTTTATTGTGATGTGACTAAGATGGATGTGACATGGTCCTCTATTATTCGTTTGAGAGTGTGGACACTAATGAAGCCATTAGCTGAGCTAAGGCAAGTGAAGAAAATAGGGAAATTACCATTATTCTGAAGCCATTAAGTTGTAATCTGCCACTTTCTCTCCTTACTCAAAAAGGCATCTTCTTTTTAAGGCCTCCCTGACTGTCCTTTAAAGATTCATTAATTCATTAACTTTCCAAAGGAGATGGAGGAAACACAATTGAAATTTTAATCAACTCAGTGTGTCATATTATTAACATTTTGAGTGTATCTGTATTCACTGTTGCACCACATCAGGTTAAGGTTAAATAAACTACATTACAGCAAATAATGTTCTGTTTCATACTGTAAAACATAAAATGTTGAAGGCAGAAATTGGTTTCATGGTTAAATTAAATTACGATACAGAGCTCATATTATAAATATTGTTATTCAAATGTATGCTCTTTGGAGGAAATGCAGTCCTACCTCCATGTTATTAACATTAAAATTTTCAAAATACCCACAATTAGTCTACTGTGTATGAAAGGATATGGAAAGCACTAAAAATCTTTTTTTATAAACGTCTGCTTTTACTATATACACACTTATGATCAATGGTTTTATTTTATCTTTCATAAAGTGAGTGACTTATTTTAATGTCTCTCTCCTAATGGGTCATTCACACATGTACAATTACAACTGCAATTTTTTCTCTTCATTATTACTTTCATTTAGATGCTATGGAGTGCTATTTTTATCTACCCCTACTTTCTTATTAAAAAAAAAAATAATTTCCTTTTGCCTCAGTGGTACTGGAGCATCCTGGAGTGTAGTGAGCAGCTTCTGTGCTGTTAGAACTGCTTAAAAATTAAAATACCCCAAATGTAGAGAGGGAGTGAGCCCAAATCTGAGTATGGGACTACTCTGTTTGATTTCAAGTAGCAAACAGGAACTTTTTTTGGGGGAGGGGGGGAAGCCTGTTTCATTTTGGACTTTCTAACAGTGGTTTTATTAATGCCTCAATTAAAAGAAGCCTGGGGTACAGAGAATTTCTGGAAGGCATGTGTTTTAAAGGCTTGCTTGAAATCCTTTGTTGCAGGGATAGGGCTCACAAGGGCATGGTGGAAAAAAAGGTGTAGGGACAATAAACAGGGATGCTGACAGCCTGCAGGTTGGAGGTAAGATGAGGCATGAGCACAAAGGGAGGGTAATGGAGGCCTGAACGTGCTGTTGCTTTTCTGAACTTGGAAGTTCCTTTCCAGGTTCATCAGATTTCTTCCTCCTCTTTCTATAAGTTTGTTTGGAAACACTTTCCATTTGGTTGTGGACTGTTTTGCCCTTGTGCTGTATCACAGAACTTTTAAGCAGCGATATAACAAAGACTCCAAGCTTGATGTTAGTATTTATGCTAGGCAGGCAAGCCTGGTATAAATCTGAGGTGTTTTTCTTTTCTTTTCTTTTTTTTTTTTTCCTAGCTGTGATAGTGTCAGTTTGATATATCACCTTTCATGTTGTGTTTGTACTTGAGGTCAGGAAACCTCTGAGTTGTGCGTATCATCAGCATTGTAAATACAAAGTAGCCTTTGGCACCTTTGTGTGGTGCCTTGCAGTGGATTTGTCAAAACAAAACAAAATCCCCTCTTTTGTTTTCCCCTGGAGTCAATTACACTCAGGATGAAGCGGTTAGTGACACCAAGGATAGCAGTTGAAGCATTACAGGCTAACCTGCTTATCAGAAGTGCTGGCATCGGTATTTTCTGGTATCATTGGCCAGCTTTACTGGTCCACTGAGTACTTCTGCTTTTCAGCAGGACTTGCAAAACTCACTGAAACTTCTTTGCGGATTTTTGAGCTTCCAAAATGTACCGACCTAAATAAACCTATTGCACTGTGTCAGTGCTGGCAGTCTCTGGGGGCAGGACCTTTCCCCCTTTGCCTACGAACAAACCCTTTGATCAGAGACAGGGATCAGTGGTTGTGCCCTGCAGCCCTGTCCTGCATGCCCTGCTCCAGGGACTTGGGGGGGCATGTGCCAGCCCTGTGCCCTTCCCTGTCCTGTAGCTCTGGGGACATTCTGCACGTTTATCTAGGATACACTGTCCATAAACGGGTCCTGAGTTTGTGCTGGTGAGGGTTCTCAGGCTGTACAGATCTCCTGTATAGCTGTGCATATGTGTGTCTGCACACCTCTGTATTTGCTGCTATTGTCTATGTGCTGTATGATATATATGGAGATTATATATGCATTATGTACACATATGCATGGTATATGGCATGTACAGTGTGTCTGTGTGTTCTTAAGATGCTTCTTTGCAGCATCACACAGGATGGTGGAGTTGCAGCTGGTTTCTCCACACGATTGGAAAATGGGCTGGTGAGCTCTGGTTTTCCATGGTTCAGTACAGCCATGGCATAGTAATTTAGCAGGAATTGGTTTTCTCTGTCTTGGATTTCAAAATGCCCTCTCCTATGCTAAAGTATGTATAACTCTGTAACATGAAATAATGTAAATAGACCTATTCCCAAACAAAGCTTTTGCTATTGTGCAGGAAAAGTTTATTTTCTCTCCTTTCTCAGATAGGTCAGGTCATTAATTTTGTTGCAGCTGCAGTGGCGTAGGAAATGTGGCTCAGGTGTTCCTGTATTGCTGTTGCATGTCAGATACAGGCTGGCTTTTGTGACTAGTTTCCATATATAGGATTAGATTTTAGCTGTGTTCTGAAAAGAAAAAGGAATTAAAAAGCCAACGGAGAAAAATTAGCTGCATGCCTCCAAAACAGCATAATATAAATCATGTATTGTTGTTTTGATGATAAGTAGCCGTTCATTACACATGAGTAGGTTAAGAAACTACTGTTGGCTTGGGATGGGGTTTGCAGATCCATCTGCTGACAAGTAAGGTTTGGGACCCAGTCACATCTGCTGTGATGTGCTTTGCTTGAACAGAGCTTTCTTCCCATCTCTTTTTTTTGGCTGGAGATTTACGTAATATATTTGAGTACAGTAAAAGGTCCAGACACCCTGGCCAACAAACTAAACATGCACTGTACTTAATACTGCTAAAACTTTTTCATAAATGGTCTGTGACTATTCCAGTCACAAATAACTTAGGAAGGCTTTCAGATAGACTTTATGTCATATGGTTATGAGTTCTTCTGTAAATAAAGCAAATCCTCAGGAGTGAGTGTGAGTAATGGTTGATCCTGAAAAATGAGGAATAGGACTGTGTTCTGAAGCTGGGTGAAAAAACCCACATGTTGTAATTTATTTATTTACTTTCATTACTCTGCACTTCTCCAAGCACTGAAACACAACCAGAACACAAGAACTTATTGCAGATCTGCAGAGTCCTGTACAGTGGGGACTGTTCTTAGTTATTGCTATCAGCAGCAATAAATGTAATAAACATAAACCTCTCATGACAGCCTCATACATTCCTCAGTCTGTGACTTCCCCAGCAGCCAGAAAATAGATGAACTTCGCTGTGGGTCTGAGAAGGGGTTATCAGCAAACTCTGGGTCTGCAGGCTTGAGGAAAAGATCAGGTTTCAGTATCCCACATTTTTCATGGAAAATACTGTCACTGGAACTTTTGAAGTTTCTGGGGGACTGTGGTCATAATTGTTGTTGTTTTCTATATGAGGAATAGGACACTTTAGGGGCAAAATCCAAACTAGCAGAAGTGTTAGGAGCTAAACCCACTGTCTAAAAGCTTATGTCAAAATTCACCACCCACTCATACAGACTTTAGACAACCGGTGGCACTACAGAAACAGGTAGCCCCAGGAGAGAAACACCAGTATCTATTGAGGTGAAAAACATAAAACACAGCTGAATCTGAAAAAAAAAAATCTGTTACAGCTTTCCTGAGTCTTTCCTAAGATCATTGGGAAAACTCAGACCCTGCTTGTGTTCAAATGGTGCGTCCCTGGTGACCCCACCATTCCTGACTGTGCTTCAACATCCCTTAATAAAAGAGAGGTTCTGGGGTTTGGTTTTGTGTGAGCAGGGATCTCAGTCCCCTGAGTATACTGAAGTTATGAACTGCACTCCTTGTGAGCTTGGTTTGAGATGGAAATGTATGTGAATAAACAATGTGTATGATTCAATTCTCCCTCTCGTGGTCAGATGGGGCCCTTCTCACAGCCTTCAAGTACAGACATATTAGATGTGTGTATTTGTTTGATGTAACTTGCATCTTTTGTAAGACTCCCATGTTCATAGTACAACCAGGATTTAGTGGGGAAGTTACTGATAGTTCTTGAAATACATATATTGACTTTTTGCCACGCTGTGAGTGGACAGATTGGAGATCTGAACTGAACTGCAACATTCCGTGGAATTGTATTAACCTCACTTATACACACCTCCCTTAAGCGTTTCTAATTTGTCTCTGTTTAGGTGTTAAAGTACTTCTGAACCACAGCTCTGTTTGTCATCCTCCTGGCACTCCTGTTGACTCCAGTGGGTGATACAGTGTAAGCTCTGTTGCTTTTCAAGGATGCTGCAGTGTCTTTGACTTTGACAGGAACACTCTTCTAAAAGAGGAGAGGAGGATTTGCCTCTCTGTTATAAATCCGAGTGTTTGGTAAAAAAAGTCCTGAGGATTTTATTCAATGATATTTAAGTCTCGTCAGAAGGAACAGAACCCTACCTAAAAAAAAAAAAATCTCACAAATGAGCAGGATTATAAGCATTCCAAAATCAATTCTTAATTATTGTTTAATTGATTTCAGATGTAAAAAAGAAAAAATTTCAAGTATATTCTTTACATAAGGCTTTACAGGCATTTTCTGTCAAAGTGGATGTTAGAACAATACCAAAATTCTCTCATGAACAAAGCCACTGTACACCCATAAGCCTTTTGTTCAGTTTTATCACCGAGGAGCAGCAGTTTTATTTTACTAGTTTTTCTGATTTACATCACAAATATTTTCTGTTGCATGAGTAATTTTTTACAGTTATTTTCATCCACTGGCGTGGGAAAATAATTGCCACTTTTTAGAACTCCTGTTAAATTCTGAAGCAATGACTTTAATTGCTTTTGTATTTCTATGTAGTTGGTTTCCTCTAAGAATTGGCTAAAGATTTTCCTCGCACAGATCTTGACTCAAAGATTGTCCTTTAGCTAGAAAATATTGATTAGCTTTTGTTTGGCCCCTGTGGAGAGCACCTTATCTCTAAGACTGGGTTTTGTTATGATGAGAGTTGACAGAATTCAGATTTAGCCAGGTGAAGTCTGTCACGGTCAGTAAAATGTTAAAGAATCACAGTAATAAAAAATGATTTTAATCTTGTGATTTTTTTTTAATTAAAAGCGGTTTTTAATGATGCAGAGATTTTGAGGAGTTCAAGTTTATTGAAGTAATTCATGCTAATTGTCTCATCTGCTTAGTATATCATTTGTCTTCTATGAATATCAATGCCTACATTCATTTAATCTAAAATAATTAATACCCAAACAATTAATAATGAGATAGAATCTGAATTGAAAAGAACTTTAAAAGATTTTTAAGTATATTAGTGATTTTTAAGACTGACTGTAAATATTGCATTACATCTCAAATTATGTTATCAGAAAAATGACATGAAAAACTTAATGCAAGATCACAGGCATCTTTTTGTTATGTGTGCCAATATTATTATTATTATTATATTGTGGCAGGTCAGGGATAAGAACTTATGTACCATAGTTCAGGCCTTGTGCAAGCTTAGTAAAAGGGTACTGACTGTAGCTGAGCAGCCCGGACTATTTCAGTGGAGTGTGTGGCTGCCTCGCTGATGTCAGCAGGGAGATAGGTGCCTTTGAAGAGTGATTCAGCAGCTCTCAGTGCTGACTAATCACTAGATTTAGCCACTAGCAAATGCAGGATCCACGGTGATGTCTGAGCTCCTGCCTTTTAGGGCTGGCATACGGCTCTGACTCAGGGTTGTATCTGCCCACTAATGATCTGGTGCCTACAGCCCTCTTCTGATGCGAGATATCTGAGCCCATCTTGTCTCCTTGAAAGTAGCAAAACCCTCCAAAGACACTTCTGCTTTCATAGCATTTTGTGGCTTTTCTGTAATAACCTGGTGACAGAGAAAGCATGACTTTGGGGCTCCCAGCAGCCTGAGGGGGCAGAGTCTGTTGCCCTTGCCAGGGAGAGGTTATCCTGGAGAAACCAGCCTCTATGCACCTGCCTGAAGATGAGCTACAACACAGCCGAAAATGCAGCAGTCACAGCACCAGAAGTAAGTCTGATCCTGTAGCTTTGTGGCCTGGGATTCACCTGAGGAGGGTGGTTGGGTCTTTGATCTGAAGTGTTTATGTTGGTTTTTTCTAGCTGGTAGTAATGACACAAAATAACTCGGATCCCTACTTCTGGTCTTGGCTGCTGTTGTAATCTGGGAGCGTACGCCTTGCCTGTGAGGTTCAGCAGGACCTGGGTGACCGTGGCTTGCACACCATGGTGGGCTGCTTTGCCTCCAAAGCACTAATTGCTTCCCAATGTCATTTGCTGCTTTTGGTTTTAGCAGCTCTTTCGTGCTGCTGAGGACAGAATGTTAAGAATGTGAAGGTGGATTAGGTATATGTGGAGGCAGTAGCTGAGGACCTGTCTCTGCCTCCCAAAACCTGCTGCGCTCCTCGGTCCTCTGAGGCGTCCTTCTGACCTGGTGGTGTGGAGGGTTAACCAGGTGTGCCTAGTGATGGAATATCACCTGCCACACAATTTAACTGCCTTGTCTCTTGGTGCTGAGGTTTTTCTTCAATCAACAGGGGACAGTACACCCTTGGCCACTTCTCTTCTGAACATTTTAGGACATTGGCCTAGGATGTTCTTTCTCGGCGGCTTTCTGGCGGTCTCTGTACTTGAGAGAATTATTCCACTAAGCAAATTGATGGGCTCAGTGAGTGTGTGCTGTGAGTGTTAAGTTTAATTTTCCTAACTACAGGTGTGCCTACAGGCTGTAACAGAGCTGGCATAGTTTGGCCATTCCAGTTCTATAGTAATGGCCCGATGTGCTCCTGCTGCCTGGCACAGAGGACGTGGTTGTGTTGTCAGTTGTTACAGTGGTAAGTTTTATATGTTGTTGTCTGAGCTAGAGGTAGTTTGGATTTCCAAAAATGAGAGTTGGAAAGCTTGAAAAGATGAAGGGAATAAAGAACCTGGGAAATTTGTGTAAGCATCTGTAAAACATCATAGCCTGGACATTGTCAATTTTAGGTATGTTGTTCATTAACTTTACATCTCACACATATATGATGAATGCTATCCTGCCTTCCAGTCTTACCCCAGCCATGCACCATGCATTTTTCTGTCTGCTTTGGGCTGCTACTGGTCTTAGGATGTCATGTTATGAATCAGCTGACTGGTCCTGCTCATTCTATTTTTTTCTTTTTTTTTTTTTTTTTGTGGGGGTGGGAATGGGAAGGAGGGAAATTACTTTGCAGCCAGATTAATTTCCTGGTCTATCTGCCTGTGCAGTTGCATGAATGCCACTGCCAACACAAGGAGGGGAGCAAAATTAAAATGTTTCTGGACTGCCATCTTTAGATATAAAAGAATAAGTATGATTACTTTGTTAATATTAGTTTGGTCTAGGTTTTGACACACTGTTAGGACCATATGCCTGTAATCATTATTCACTCTTGAAATGTAGATTAGTCATCAGGCGTGTTTTGTGGCTTCTCTCAGTATGTATGTGTGCTGTGGTCTTTTGTTTAGTAGATGAAATACATTTATTTTGGGGGAAAATATAACCTGATACTGCAGCACAGTAGCCTTCATATGAACAAATGAGCTGCATCTGCTCGATGCTGTGTCTTTTAAACACATGCTTCTGGAGAAGTTTTATCCAATTCTCACTCTTGCAACTCTGCTGTTTGCAGAGGGCAAAGATGCTGAACATCTCAGTGGTCTGTGCTGGCCCAGTGGACACAGCTTCTAATCTTGCCATTGACTTTTACTGTGTATTTTTTCAGTTTCCATATATAAATTTACCCAGCACTACACTGAAGAGTCTGAGATTTTTCCAAAGTGATTTACATGAATTTAGCATACTGATTCCATGTTAAAGTCACTACTCTAGAAATCCTACTGTAGCATTCTGATTGATCTTTAATCAACGACGTGCATATGAAAAGTGAAGAATAAGTAATTCTGGTATATGTATTTTAATTTCATAAACATAATCATAATAGCTTGCTCCAAGTTCCTGAAATAGACAATTGTTTCAAATATAGCTTTTGTTGAAGTAAAGTGCATATATTCTGAATAAATATCTATCAATTATAAGCTACTAGCTTGATATTGTAGATAGATAGATATTGTAAAAAAACACTATCTATATACTAGATAGATATTGTAAAATACTTAAATTCCTTCTGTTCCCGTATTTTCTTAGTTCATTAGGACAGTATGACTTCAGTGGATGTGGGATGCAGTAGGGAAAAGATCAGAAATGTGTGTGAATACATGGGTTTCTAAACATGACGAATTTTTTTTCTTCCCTTGTAATGTGTTTTTCAAAGTATTAGTTCATAAAGTACTTACTAACTTTGTGAATGCAGCTAGTGTTTTCTATGCAAGATTCCACTTCTTTCCTCTATTTAAGCCTTTTACAGTAAATTCCCTGAGTTTACGTGTATCTCTCCATAAATACCAATAATGCCTTAATTTTCATGGGTGTTTGCGGTTGGGCTTTGTTTAAATGAGTTCCATCCAAGAGGAATCAGAGCCTTGTATTCCTGCAGAAATGAATAAACCACATGAGGTGAATTTTCATACAAGCCATTTCAAACCTGGAGTTTTCAGGGTATAATTTAGACACTGTATTGGTGGTTTATGACCATATAAAGTGGAGGTGTGTAGGTAGGAGGCTGGATAGATGTACTTGTAAATGGCTGGAAGCAAGGAGGCTGAGTATGGTCTCCAGCAGTGCATTTTTCAGCTCACAGTTTCACATCTCTATCCTAAGGCATTAGATGTTACTAATTCTCCAAAAGCCAAAGATTTGTTTTACAGGAGAAGATTCTGATTTGATTAAGGTATTGCTTCAAGACCTAACGTTCCTTTAGCAAATCATGCCATGACTGGAAACGTACATGACTGGAAATAAACTGCACGTTATCTGAGAAACAGAGCAAGAGCCTCATGATTTGGAATGATGCTGCAGAAGAGAAGCAGTGTTTAGTGTAATGACAGTACACTTAGATTAATTATAGCGCTGCTTGCAGGCGCCACTATGTACTTAGTGTTGTGTCAGCACTTCTGCTGTTAACCCTGTGTTGCAAAAATTTATAATTGGGCTCTAAAAAAATGAACAAATCCTCTGGTTTGAATTCAGTCTTTGTGCTGCATGCACTGCATCAACTTTTGGTTAGGGCCTGAATTTTGTTTTCGTATCCTTAACTCTTCCAAGTGTGTTTCTGTAGAAATAATCATATCTATGTAATATTGTGTATGTTTTCTGCTCTGCCCAATTCTGATGGAAGATTTAATTTCAGTAAATGCCTGGGCCGTTTTGTGATCAGTTCAGATGGTCTGAAATAAAGCAGTGAGATATTTAACCTTGCAAGTTGGAAGGTGTAAGTATTAAGCCACCATTTTTCTACTCAGTAGATGGGTTAAACTTGGCTTAATGTAATATGATTAGCTGCAGTGGCTCTGAAGGATTGTTAAGGTTTGTAATAAGCCTTGAGCATGACTTAAAAGGCTGTTTACACACAAAAAAATGGAAATACTCTGAAGAAGCTATTATAATTAGTCAGGTAAACACTACAGAGTGGTTTTTAAAATAAACATTGGAAATATACTATAGGCATAAAAGCGACAGTGAAATTAAATAACTTTTTGACTAAGTCATCAGAATATGTTTTATCTTCATTTTACTGTTGATGAGACAGCAATAAATGCTGAGACAATAAACTTGCCTATACCTAGAACATCTCATCCTGCAAATACAGGAACCTTCACGCAATTTTCTAGCAGTTCTTGGCCTCTTATCCTCTCTTGTTTCTAATTTCCACTCTTAGATTGTATTTTATTTTTTTCTGAGTAGTGCTGGCAAGTGGCTCTTATCAAGAACAAATGATGCTGTAAATCAGGACCAAAATCAATGCTGCTGTGGGGTTGTAGCAGCAAGATGCGGTTATGTGGGCCTGAGTGTTTTACCTGCCTCTGAAGCCAAGAGTGAGGCCCTGGGTAGTGTTCCAACCCTTGGCTTTCTGATTTACTGGCAAGTATATATATACAGCTGTTCTGTCTCAGTCTTGGAGTGGAGTTATCAATATTAAACTCCCGTTTTAATATGCCTTTTCTCATAATGCAAACAGTATAAAGCAAGTGGACATTTGTAGTCAGGTAGAATTGCACAGGAATACAGAAAGCATTTAGTTCCTCCACCCTTAATACTACTAGAGTAGGATTTAGGACTGGCAGGACTGGCTTAGTTGCCTGGCAGCATGTAATGACTCCCTTCTTGTCCTTTTGAGCATGTGTTCTCTGTAGGTGCAAAGGATAGTGGGTGTTCGCATAATAGGATGTGCTCTGTCAGGTGGAGGAAGGTTTATTTGCCCAAAGCAACAGGGTCCTTAACATCATGGCTGGCCATTTTCAGCTGCAGTTACTGCTCTTCTCCGTGATAGGTGGTAGTATAAACAAGGAATGATTTGTGCCGCTGGAGTAAGGCCATGTGTGTTATGCCAAATATAAAATGAGAGGGCTGATACGAGTGCCTCTTGGACATGTCTTTCATTACCCTTTACACTTCTCTTTCCTAATAGAATTTGGAGGAACCAAACACATGCTCTATGCAGGGTTTTATTAGAGTGCTTTGCCTCGGGCCCTTAACTCCTTTAGCTGGTCATTACCTGACCAGTAAAGACCTCTAAACGGGTCATTAATGCTTAAGTAATAAACTGTTTCACAAGACTGTCTAGTGCAGAACCTCTTCTATCATTTTTACAGTTACCGTTTTATAGATAAATCAATGACCAACAACTGGATATTCTTGTTTTGCTACATAATCTTGTAATAGCGGCCACAGCAAACAGGCAGAGGGTTCTGTTAACTGTGTCAGGACAGCTGGAGGTGGGCACATGCAAGTGGGATCTGGAGGTGTGTGTAGGGTAAACCAGGAGTAAGGTAAACAGTGAAGACATGTTCTGCTGTTACCAAAATGAAGTGTATCAGTGTATCTGCTTCTAAAGTTTCAGATTTTTGAAGTAGATGACGTTTTTTCCCCCTTCTAGAAGTTTTATAATTTCAATAAGGTGTCTTTTCTTCCCCCACTGCCATATTAGGGACGAGTAGGCCTGAGTGCAGTCTAATGTTGGCAGAGAGATTTTGTACTTTCACAGAGCTTTTCTGAACTAGCAATTAGTTAATAACATAAGTCTTGCACTCTTCTATACCATACATCTGTTCACTTTGAGTTTAGCATATATTAAATTCTTTCTAGGTGTGACAGTAATAGTTAGCTGTGGCGCACATGTTTCTCCTGCTTCTTGACATGAGATTTCCAGGTTCCCCCTTTACACAATATATCCTTTAGAATAGGTTTCTGTGCACGAAGCTCTACAGAGCTCTTGCAGTCTGGAGAGACAGAGAGAAGATGGATAGTAGGTACCATACAATTTTTTGGCAGATCACCAGGCATTCGATATTTCCATCCTTGTTAATATCAGTGTATCGTTGATGGACTGCTGAGCGCTGGAATAAGAAATCCTGTCCTATACATCTTGTCTCATGATAACCTCTGGGGAGTGCCAATCTGTGCTGGGACTGTTGGGTTTTTTGTTTGATTTTTGGCTTTTTTTTTTCTCTTTTTTTTTTTGGGGGGGGGTGTCATAAATGTTACAAAGGGGAATGAAGCTTGATGCTGAAAATGGTTCTTTGTAGACACAGAATATTTTTCTGTGGTGAAATAGAACAAGATCTCTGCAAATTGATCAGATTGATGATTTCTGGTGTGATTAGTGCCCATGGAGCAAACACTCCATAAGTGTTTTTCTAAGAAATTGCAAACATGTTAGTTATGGGACAAGTTCTCTCTGGCAATGTAAAATAATTAATATTGAACAGCTGTTTCTATGATAGACTGCTTTGCAAAAAATATAACATTGGCATGTTTTTTTATTAATATTCTTGATGTTGAATTAGGAGTTTTGCATTTGTAACTACTATGTTGAATCTAACAAAAAAATTAAAAAAACATGAGGTAATTTATTTACTGAAAGAAACAATAAGAACTTTTTTTTCTTTTCCCTTTTCCTTGGGGAAAAATATCTTTTTGAGTAACGAGCCTTAATGAGACCCCCAAAGGGCTTTAAGGTGACTTCAGTCCTGCACCTTGTCGTGCTAGATCCTCAAAGCTGATGCTGAAAGTCATAACATTATATATAGTGGTAGAAGAATTGTGTGCTGACTTAGAGTTTAAGTAGGGAGGAATCTGACACAGCACTTTGTTCAGTTTACAACTCTCATAATATCCCTAGCACCTGCAGAAGGATTTTAATTCGTTTAAAGCAAAAAAAGGCTAACATAGGATTATAAAACAAACAGCACTTCACAGACTGCAGCTCCATGATTGTCCCGTTCTTATCTCTGCTGATAATCTGGCAGTGCTGGTGTGGCAGTAACTTTAGCAAAACCAGTATTTGTACTGAATTCTTCCTTCAGATCTGTGGACAGAAGCTGTCCTGTGTGTCACTTTACCGTGTTAGTACGACATGAGGAATCAATTTGGTCCCATCTGCAATCGTCTAATATAATCAACCTCTATTCTGTGTAGTTCAACTCTCTACCTACAGTAAGTGATTTGTATGTGCATGAATATTAAACTTCCCAAGTAAACGTGTGAGTAAATATGAATTGACTATAAAAGAAAGTTATTTGTGTGCACTGAAAATGAGTGCTCATTGTTGTTTTTATAAAACAGCATTAAATTGCATCATGATGGTGTGAATAATGGTTATTGCTTCCTTTTTCTGTGATAGGAGAGAACAGTAGGTCCCAAATAACATCTTTGTATTACTGCTTTCCCTTCTGGCTAGTGTAGTCTATTAGTCTTTTTGTTGTAAAGATTTTTTTCTCTAATTTTTTAAAGTCGAACCTCTCTTAGAAATTTTTCATGGCTCAACAGCCCTTAGTTTTCTTTTTTTATATGACTGACTGCAAGTATATTTGCGTACTGAGTACAACAAGGCAGATACAATATTTACAAGCCTTAGCAATTCCTGTGCAAATGCAGTCTCTGGAGAAGGGCACAATAACAAAACAAGCAAACATCACAGTTTTCTAAATAAGAACTTGCAGGCATTGGGGTGGTGACTCACAACATGGATGAGAACCCTGGAGTTTTAGAGTAATTTATGGGGATGCTGGGGAGATGGATTTCATTTAAATACAGTAACTGCTGAAATATTTCTAAGTTAAAAAGTCAACTAGTGGTTAAGTAAATATCCTCTTGACCCCTTTTAACTCTTGTGATGTACCGTTGTTTTAAGCTATTTACTTTGAAATGCTTGAGTCATAAAATGACCCAGGAGAGATGAATTGACCACAGATAGTTAATGCATAGGATTGAGTTGCTTAAAATTTAAACCCCATGCCCATTTTTTTATCTAATCTATTGTTCTTTAATTGGATGAATGAGGTTAGAAATGGAGGGCTGTGGAGTCTAAAAAGTAAAAAAAAAAAAAAAAAAAACTTGAAAAAAAATTGGTTTCATACAGTCTGCAAAAAGCATTAGGGGAAAAATTTAGAGAAGAACAGAGGTTCCTTCTTGTTTCTATAGAAACCAATAGTGATCAGGAGGGGAGAGGATTTCTTTCAAGTGTACATTTTAGTGAGGCTGGCTCAGCAGCTCAGTGCACTGGAGGGCCACTGTGAAAAAACCAAACCTCCAGTGGGTTTTGATGTGGTGTTCGTGGCCCTGTGACACCAGCTGGAACAGGGATAACACATCCCTGGGAGTCCCTGGCTGGCACTGCTGTGGGTGCAGGGGGCTCTTTGCAGTGCCACAGCCCCCAGGGAGCACAGCCTGGCAGGAGGGATCCTCAAGGGAACGGGCACGAATCCCATGATAAAAACGGGGGGGAGGACAAAAGAGGGGGAGAAATACTGAGGGAGAAGTGTTCTGTCCTGTGTCAAAATTAACTGTGCTAATTGCTTTGAAGGAATGATCTCCTTTGGTTTTATCCTGACTGAATTGTAGCCACTGAAATACCGTGTGCCCAAACAATTGCAGCCGGGACTCAGTGACTTGGCGTTTGAATCATGATGATCTTCCTAGTGTACACTGCACAATACACAATCCCCTCCACAACAGAATTATATTCTTAATTATGTTCTGTTTTCCTGATATTACCTAAGTGTTGCCATAGAGAACAGATCAGGGAAATGTCTGAAAACCCAATTTTAAAGCAAATCTAGGTCTTAATCAATACCGTACCGTTAAAATAATTGCAGGATTCCTCTAAATGAAGTTCAGGTCAAATGCAGTGTCAAAAATAAGGCAGTTTCAATTTGCTGCAACCTGACAGATCCAAGGAGTGACTGAGGAATATCCAGTAACTGGCGAAGACACCTCTGTTTGACATTTACTTTTGCATGTAAACAATGGAGCACTGTATATTGACGTCTGAATGTATTAGCTGGTGGTGATCCAAACCCTGGTATGAATTTAGATGGTTTTCCTTTCTGTTTATAAATACATAGTCTTGATAACAAGGGAACATTTACTGCAATCTTGCTCTGCAGTTGTCAGAGCAGAATGAATCATTTTGAAACATAAACCCCCTCAGATCTCAAAAATATCAAGAAAAACATAAAACATAAGGGAAAAAGGATTATAAAATACAAATAAAAAAGGTTCTTAACATATTTAGAGGCCTATGGGCTGTAAACACTGTAGATTATCATTAATGAAACTCTCTGCCAAGTACACAAACCACAGTTTGGTAGCAGCTGTTAAGCAAGCATTGTTCAAAGCTGGATAATCCCTTGAACATTATACATAGTGGCTCTGTACCTCTTCCTATTAGTAATCAGATAATTGCCTTGCATTTTCTGTTACACATTTTGTTTCTTTTAAAATTCAGTTTCATTCCTCTTTATGTCAGAAGGCTTTATCTTGCAATAATCACTTAGGCAAAAATCCCGCAGAGGTCAACAGGCAGGGCTGTGGTCTCCTTTATTTTTGAGAAATCTGGTCTTAATACAATTCAGTCCTGTGGTGTTACTTTGGCTTCACAATGGGAAAACAGAGACGAATCCCACTCTACAAACAAGGTGCTTGAATTGTATTGTAGCTCTGTTACCCTTTTTTTTTTTTTAATAAAATGAGCTCTTCTAAATAATTTGGGAATTCATTAAAAATGTTTTCTACCACTGTTTTTACTTTAAAAATAACTTCACTGTTACATATTGGGAGGGAGAAGGTGGAGACTTTCCGATTCCATTTGTCCAAAAGTTCAGGCCTCATAGGAGAGCTTCCCAGGACATGATATGTAAGTATCTTGCAGAAAGAAATTTGAAAGTATGACAACTCTTTTTTTCCAGCATTAAAATATTCTTAAGTCATAATAACACAGAAATAGTGAGCCATAGCCCTGGTAATTGTGAGTTCCCTTGAGCTCCATTGGCTATTAGGGTTGAACCGAGAGAGTAGCTTATCTTGCACTTCTGGAATTTCTCATAACCCTACAACAAAGCACTATTGATTTTTCTCAGCTGGGCAGGTGGGGGGAGGGATTGAAGAAGGTCATATGTAAATGTGGTAAGTTTGATAAACAGCTGGGCCAAATACTACTGAGTCTAGAATCTCACTTATGCTAAGTAAATCCATTTTATAACCCCTAAATTACACATGTGCTGGTTCCCCTCAAGTAACACATGGTGTCCCTGCACTGGAGTGTTCAGGCTGACAATACTTACTGACACAGGCTGTTCAGTTTAAAACTACTACACCCCTCTGATGGGCACTGGCTTCACAAGCTGTTAGCATCAACTTTCTTTGTCCAAGATCTAGTTCCAATCCCAAAAATCAAAGCAGATGGAGACATAAATCCGAGAGCAGAAAATATGATTCATCCTTAAACCTGCAGGGTTGCAGGGACTGTTTCTGTCTAGTACTTAAAATTATTTTGCATCACATGGCATAAGCAGAGATTTGAGAGGTGGTGTCATACCCCCCATGGGCAAGGCATAAAGGATATTTTCTAGCTAGCATATCTCTGTACACGAGTAAGAAGAAGAAATTGCCTTTTTTTTTCTTTTTCCTAAATTGCAGCATTTTGTTTTCAAGAGGATCCAATGCTTTCTGTTCATTGCAGAAGCAATATTATTAGATGCCAGTCAGTAGGAAAAATTACAAAAAGGATGGCCTGAAAGACTAAACGAAATGCATTTTCCTACCATTTTCCAAAAAATAAATTACCAATGAGCCAGGAGCTGTCTTTAGGCAAGGTTTTGGGAGGCAGATTAGATAGTAAAATTATTTCCTTGTTCTAGTGAGGCAGTTTTCATTGAAGACAGGAATTTATGAGTATTTCTAAGGGAAAAGGTCTTGCAGCAAAACTGCAAATTGGGCAGCACTGAGGTAACTCCTCCCAGCAAAGTGATACCAATTAAAAAGGCATCTGTAATGAACAAAGTACAGATATACTCACCTCACTTGCTGTGAAAGGAGGACATGTATGAAAGAATATTATACTGAAGTGCAACTAAAAGGTTTGGAGGAAGTGTTCCTCAGTTGCCCCACTCTGTGCAGAGTATCTGCTGAGCAATTTCTCCTAGCATATTTCTAGGATATTATGGAAAAAACAGCTCTGCAAAGATTCTAATTTTTGGATGAATTTATCAATATTAGAACATTAGTGCTGTGCATTTCCAACAAAGCCCTTTGACCTCTGTCAGAAGGTTGTCTTAGTAGCAGTTTCTGTACCCTGTTTGTACCCAACCATTTGGGTCTTCCCGGAGTGATCTTTGGCTTCAGCTGAAAGGTTTTCTTGCCCTTAATCATCTTTAAAGCTGCATAAAACTCTTCCATATTTCTGTAGAATGCAGAATGCATCGGAATCTGCCTCAGGAGCACTGCTACCCAGGGGGGCCAAATAGGCTGTGAGGAACTCCCCGTTGTTACAGGGTTTGGTGTGCCAGCAGGACAGAGGGGCTGGGGAGCCTGCAGGTAACTTGGGTGCAGAACAGCAGCCCCAGTGCTCACAGTGCTGAGCAATGTCTTCTGTTGTTTGAGATAATGGCCAACTACAAAGGCTCTCCTGTGGTCTGATGTGTTCGTTTTTTTTAACTTACATGAGCACATTAGTCATAGATGATCTCTAAAGTTTAGATAGATGGAAAATTTTGAGGAATTTAAATATTTGGGTGTTGGGCGTGAATTTGAAAAAGAACCACTCTACAAATTACTGGCATTGTGCCTTCTGTATGAGTGCAAAGGGAGGGAGAAATGTGGTAAATGGAGAAGCGAGAAACTGGGATAAGAGTCAGATCCCATAACTAATCCCATTGTAGAAAAGAGTAGAGTAAGGGATTGAACAGTGGCTTCCACTCCCCCACTCCTCCTCCTCTTTACCTGACCATATTCTGGGATAAAAATTGTTTGTGAGAAGTCTAAAGCACAGCTGACCTGGTTGCCAGGCAAACAGAGTCTGAGACTTTTCTTATATTTTAAAAGAAAACAAACCCCAACTGTTCGCAGTTCCCCTCGAGTGGAATCCAGGAATGCCTTCAGCGTTTGACTCCAGATGATGGAAGGCTCACAGCTTCCACTAGAACCCAGTCAGCTGCCATTTGTGACTTGGGCAGTAGGTTTGGGGTGAAATGAAGAGATTGAAAAATCTTTGTCTGATTTGAGGGGAAAAAAACATCATTCTTGTCATTTATCCAAATATGGGGACTTCGAGCATAGAATTTTTATTAAAAGATTATTCAAATAATAGTAATAATTATTCAAATGCTCTGACTTCTGTACTGGAGAGAACTTGCACAAGCAAATAGCTGTCATTGAATGGGGTAGAACATACACTTTGGAAGTAAAAATTGAGAAAACCCACAGTAAAATTAAGATGCTGTTGTAGGAAGGAAGGTGCAATTAAAAAACAAAACAGCAAAACTATGGAAAAAATAAATCTGAAAGGAAATGGGAGGGGAAAAGCAGTGTTTTCTTACTAATTTGTCCCCTTCATTCTGCGTTTAATTTAGTAAAGCAGTCATAAACGTTGCTAAACAGTCAAAAAATTAAATGTTGCTGTATAATTTATGGTGGTTACAGGATACATGAGAGTGCACTTTAATTAGCAAATTGCATGTTTATTTTATTTGCTTAGCATATAATTTAGATTGGATAAATGCGCTTTGACTGGCTATGGCACCTAGGTATCCTCATTTGGTATAATTTTTAATCACATTGTTTTGGAATTTTATTGCAACATTATACAGTTGATATAACAGTGCACAATTAAGTATGCTCAGTTCACACCTTGCTCTTGAGGAAATTACTTTTTATCTGTATTTGGATGGAGCACTTTGTATGGCAAGTGAGAACTTGGGAGTAATAAAGAATGCTCACTGTGGGCACTAGAGCTGCAATCTGAATAGTAAATAATAATAGTAATGATGGTGCCCTGTTAGTGAAATGTGTTTGGGAGGAAGATTAAAAAAAAACAAACCCAAACCTGGAAATAGGCAACTGGAAATGATTATTGTATGTAATATTATATTAGCTGGATCATAACCGTGTCTTGATGCTACAGCTGAACTGAGGGAGGATGAGGATTGTGCTGGGTGCTGTACAGAGCCCGGGGGGAGAGGTTTTCATCCAGCAAACATTAGGAATGGAAGGAGATGTTGAGAGAGAGGGTAAGTAGATGATACAGGATGTGGGAGATGATCAGACAAAACTGCCATCTCAGTCCTGGGTCCTGCTCCTGCACCTCTGCTATGCCGTGACCCACGTCAGGATGCAGAGCAGCTTGTACAGTGTGATGTGGAAGGAGTGCTGTAAAGAGACACTACGTTGGGAGAGGCAAGCACAGGCATGATGGGTGTTCCCAGGATTCCGAGACTTGGAAATATTTCTGCACTTTTTGGTTTGTTTACTATTGTGCATTTGATCATGCTCAGGGAGTGTCAGTCTGAGATGTGTTCATGGTATTGTGACTCCGATAGGCTTTGAATCTGGAGCTCTGTTTTCTCTGTTGTTCACTTCACTTTTTTCTCTGTGGTGACAGGACTAAAAGAAGGCTGTATCCTTGCTTTGGGGAAATTCAGATTCACTTTACCATTTAAATCCCCGCTTTAGGTAAAAGGGCAGCAGCACGTTCAGATATTCTGTAGATATTACTGGAGAATGTAACAGAGCTGTAACTTGACGGTTCTGGCAAGAAAAATAAACACATTTTCTTGAGCAGAAAAATATTCCCTAAGTTTATAGACATTAAAAAAAAATATTATTTTTGCAGCTAAAATATGAAAGGAATAGAGAGCATTTAATTGAGATCTAGACTATATCTCAGCAGTGGCATTTTATACAGTGGTTTGACTTAAAAAATCTGCAGAAAAGCTCTCATTTTCTCTTATATCCTATGGGCCTTTTCCATCAGGGCTGCCTGAGTATTACATATATGCCAATCTGAGATCCCAAGCGACTCCGTGTCGGCAAGATTGATGCTGGGCCAGATTATGCTTTCAGTCACACAGGTATAAATCTGGGGTAACTCCATTGTTTTCCTCCCGCTAGAAGAGGATCTGGCCCACTTCCCTTTCTTCTCTGCCTTTGAGTAATTGGCCCCGTAATGCAGCAGAGCTGCTCTGGGGTGATTGGCACTGATCGCTCCGCTGTGACAGGACGTCGGCGGTGGTATGTGCTGCTCCAACACTGACATTCCTTACTTTGTTACACTGTGTTTTGATAACGTTATCTGCAAAGAATGTTCCTTGCCCCTGATTATGGTTATTAAAACATACAGAGATCAACAGATATGGCAAACAGCTGCTTAGTCACAGCTGATGTGAGAAATTTGATTTAACGTGAGTTTCACAATTCGAAACTATATCCTCTAGAAAAACACAGGCAACTAATCCCTCCTGCATGCAAGCCAGTTGACTTTGTTTAAAATAGGATTATATCAGGATGATAAACAGAGGCTAGAATTAAAGCACCTTTTTGAAGATTGTTGAAATATAGAAGAAAAAAAGCAAAGAGGAGAGTTTTTCTGGTTTGGGGGTTTTGTTTCGTTTTTTTCCCTTTTTGTACTGATGCACTGGACTGTTTAAATAATATTTATGGGACCTATCATGCAGATGTCATAGTGCTGTAAGGAAATATCTGTGGTATTTAGAGCCAGTGATGCAGTCCTTTTAAATATCTGTAGTGCTCTATAAAGGCAGACAGTGCTTCCCAGCATTCCTTATGGAACGCAGGGAGAATGGCATGGACCTCTTGAATAATTAATATGGTTTTCAGAGCAGTAGTCATGGAAACCCAGGCAGTGTCACATATATGGATTTTAGGAATTAGGCACGTTTTGAATTGCACGTTTAGCCAAAAAAGAGCATGCTGTAAATCCTAAAGATCAGAAGCATTTTCTCAGTGAGTCTCTTGTTTACACTGACAAATACATGTATCTTATATATTTTTTGACTTAAATAATATTTGGATTCCTAAAAATTTATATGGTAGCCATCTAAAGGGCTGTTAAAGGCACTAACTGCCATAAGTCATCTTTTAGATGTCTTCTCTTTTTTCTTTCTTTCTTTTTTTTTTTTCTTCTTCATCCCAGACCCCTGAAGTTATTAGGTTGTAGGTTTTAAACTGTATAGCCAATTGCTATTCACTTAAAGGACCACAGCTTTACCACTAAGTTGCTAGGCCCTTTCTCTTAGTTCAGTTGTGTGGCTTTTTTATCTGTCTCAAAAAATGTCTCTTCAGGATCAATATCGTCATTACCTTGGGTGTGTATGTGGAAGAAGTCAACCAGGCAGCAGTGAAAAGCTATCATCCAGTCCTCAGTAATACTGTACGTGTAAAGAATAAAAATACATGGAAGTTATTTATAGACCATAAACCCTCTGGTTTCATAAACCATTTTATACTATTATTTGTCCAAGTCTACAGAGTCTCTCCTGAGTTCACAGCACATTCGAAAGCCTCTGTTTTTTTTATTTCTGTCTGTTTGAATTGGGAAATTAATTAGAAATACACTTAGCAATTTACGGACATGAAAAAGCCATTTGGCCCAGTAAGCCTGCTTTCTTTTCCCTTTTTTCATCCTCATTTTGTTTTGTCACTCTTTTTCAATCTACTCTCTACTAATAAAAATATCAATCTGTTTCATAAACTCATTGAGACTTCATGGCAATAATATTACTTGGCAGCATAATATGGCATATTCATTACTCTCTAAGCAAAATGATTTTTCTTTACATTTTGTGATCCAGATTCCTCAATTAGATGCAAACTTGCAGCTTTCATTGAAGTCAATGAGACTTTTATAGCTGTCACTGATAGCAGATACTGGCTCTTTATTTCCAAATGTGAAATGATGCCTACAGTTTTGGCTTTCTTTATTTCATTTAAACTGGTAATGAACAGGTTCTCCCCATCTTCTGCATCTCTGTGCTATATTAAAATTTTTCCTAATTTGAAATTAAATATTTCTGTTCAGTCGTTTCAAAGTTGTCTCTTTCCTAGCAAGAATAAATTCAGTCAGGTTGGCCTGTCGACGTGAGATTTTTAAGTATCCAAGGTGAGTCAAGGTTCCTGGAGTTGCACCCTCTCTACAGTAAAATTAACTTATCTGTGTGATGCATAAAACTGTGGACAGATCTGCAGTTGTGAATTAGTTATTTGAGAAATCATCTTGCTTCCTGTGATTTGTATTGCAGCCCTTGGTTGATATGTCTGTGTCCTTGTTGTTGTTTCTTTTACTGCAGCCAAACAGAACAAATGGCTTCAGAGATTTTTCTACACTAAGCTCTAAATACCTTCCCAGTTGCTCTGAGCACTGTTTGGTTGTTTCTTGTCATGTGTATTCCCTCTTTCCTGGCTTATTATGCTGCAGCACTCCCAGCTAAGTTGTCCATCTGTAGACCTTTAAAAGGATCTATGTTAGTGATGGAAATAGTCATAAAATCAAGAGGACCAACTCAGAACTATGTGTGAGTATCAGCTGCCTAATGGAAACCTCTCATAATTACCCAAGGACTTTCAGGACTCAACCCCAGAAATCCCCTGCAGTTGGTAATCTTCTCAACTGTAGTGTTTGCTGGGAAGAGTCACAGGGAGTTAATTAAAATGCTGAGACTTTTAGAGATCAGAGAAGTTAAAGGGGGCCAAGAATATGGTCCAGGACTGTAGCTGCATGTAGGACAATGTACCGATTACCCAAACTGACATTCCAAAAAAAGCAGCTTGAGTTACATGGGAATTATAACCAACTGAAGAGCTTGTCTTCAGGGCATGTTTGGCTCTCCTCATTTTCTGCTGCCTTTCAGGTTGGAGTCCAGTATGGTCGTGCTATATACCTTCCTTCTTCCACTGTGAACATTCATGGTACCAGTATATCCTAAACTCATTCCCTCTGTGTTGTTATGCTTCCTTAATCACAGAAGAAGTCTGAGTTAATGACAACTTCTGCACAAATCCAGTTGCCTCTCAGCTTTAATGCAGAAAGTTATTTAGGAGTTTAGTTTCCTCCTCACAGAACTGTACATATATTTTTATATACAGAGACACACACAAACACTTAATGTTATAGTCTCAAGCAATTGATGCTGCTGTCATATCTGCAAGTAATCTGCAGCACCATCATTGCTGTGACCTTTCAGACCACTGAATGTAAATCAGATTCCTTCCCTCTGGTGGTCTCTGTGGCACACTGAAATTGCTCACAGATTGTGTTTGAGCAGTGCCTATCAAGTCAGATGACAATGCAAGGAGCATATCATCATTCTGGTTGCACTGGCACCTTTCCAACGCTACACCAACTGCAGTGTTTTTCAGTGCAATCTGTGGTTTGTGGAGGGAAGTGTGTGCGCACCTCTGTCAGCCGTCACATGCTTGCTCAGAGCCATTGTGTTCTCCCTGACTTCTACCCCCTGTTGATGGAAATCCCTATTCTTGGCCTTAAGCTATCAAATCTCTGAAAACATTACTGGCTTTGTGGATTTGGGCTTTTTAGATTAACGTGTTACAATAGCATCATACCAGGTAATCGGTGGAAGACACTTCACACACCGTATTCTGCAAAATTTGCATCTTTCTTTACGAGGACATTTTGAAGTCTGGGCAAATGTTTTAACACTTGGAAATTCTAAGGCCCCTGGAAAGAAGGGAACCAAAGCATGTCCCGAGTAGCAGAGTAGTACTAGAAGTTCTCCTTGTGGCTTTAAAATTACCATCTCCTGGCATGGTCCTGTGGTAAGATGTGTGTGCCCTTGGTTCTCTCCTGCAGAAAGCAGAGTGACCATGACCATAAGTTTCATTCATTGCTAAAGAAAGGCAATGATTAGAGTGAGGGAATAAGAGGATCAATAAATCTGATTTCCACAGAAATTGGTAGGTATGAGAACGAAGAGCAGTTTTGTACTTCATCCACAGTAACGTGGAATATGACTGTAACAGCAGCAGTCATAACACATCTCACCTTTGTTAGACCTTTCAACTTCATAATTTGTCAGTTTTCAGCAAATGATCAAACAATGGGGTAAATATTTGTGTAAGCCAATCTAGTGTTGACCTCTAGAGCCTTGGTGCTCGGAGCACTCGTGCAGGGCAAGGGGGCCTTGAACTGTAATTCTTATAATGGCAGTTACCACCCTGGGCTTTCTCCGAGATCCCTTTCTCCTCTCAGACATGCACTGGAGAAAATCAGATAGGACACTGATAGTCCGTCCTTTTCTCCTTCTCTGAAATTCAATTTAAGTGGCTGCAGGAATATCGAAACTTAACACATTTATTTCTGGCTTAACAGAAGAAAAAACGTGTTTGTTTGGGTATCTTGGTGTTCATAGTATGTTTTCATCATCTGCCCAGAATTGTGTAAAAGGGGCTGGTGTGAAGCTAGATTAAAGAGATTCAAAGCACAGCTGATCTGGCTTTTAATACATTGTCAGTGGAAGAAACCGTCTGAATGCTGCAGAGGGCTTTAGATCTTGGTTCCATCACTCACAGTGGAGATCAGGTGAGCCACTGTACCTCATAGAGGGAAAGAAACTGAAACCATGGTTCTTTGCCACAAATCTACATGGCACGTGGCCAGTTAAGAGCTGAAATAGGTTGGTATTAACGGCAGGGAAGTCTGAAAATGCTCTAATCATACCTATCCCAGCAGGGCTCTTAGTGCAATGACAGGATGATCGTCTTGTCAGACTTTGAGAACTTTCTTCTTTAAACACACAGAAAATAGGGGGGGCTGAAAAGGGGAGGAGGGAGAAGGGAAGACAGAAAAAGCTTTAACTCTGCTGATGTGGCTTCTTTAATTTGCTGTCAGTGATGCCACCGATGTTAATTCTGGCAGGGTTAATTATGAGAAATTAAAAAGCCGCTCAGAACAGACTGTACCCTTCGTACTCCAATAAAGAGGCAGCTCTGGCGTGAGAAAATTTCTTCATTAATATATATCCCCAAAGGGCTGCTGCATACAGCTTTCGGAATATGAATCATAAACTCCCAGGGACCCTGCAGGAAGCAAGGGAGATAGGATTCAGAGGAGATTGACTGTGTTACTTTCACTGCTGCAGGAGAACGACGCTCCGGCTGGCAGGAAATCACCGTGCCGGTGACATTTGGAAAGAAGAATTTATTAATTTGCATGTTGGCATGCTACAAGCTTTGAAATATGGTTTTAACTACGTTCTGTACCGCCACTGCTGTATCAGTGTTCGGTGTGTCAGTCTGTAATACATGCAGCTGTTAACACAGGGCTTAGCATAAGCATTGTAATTGTTTACCATTTAGTATTTTGCAGGAATGGCTTTAGGGCATGCATTTATTTCTCACGAAAATTTCACTGGCTTCTCACAAACTAGGCAGTATATACCCTTAACCTAATACATTATACTAAATGGCAATGTGGTTATACCAGATACATTGTAGAAAGTAAACTGCAAAGAATACCACGTACAAATTGTGTGGTTCTAAAATACAAGCTGGAAAAAAAACAAAACGTGTCCCAAAACAATAATCTATAATTTATATTTGTATGACTTGGCAAAGCCACATTACCAAGCAAATGTAAGTGCAAATGGAGCTAGATAAAAGTGCAATACCTCAGTGATATTAACTTGCAGCAGAAATAAAGCCCTATTGTTAAAAAATTTTGCACTTAGACCATTTGCAGTGTAACTGTCTGATGCTGACAGGGTGTTCCAAAGTGCTGGTGCAATTGTGAAGTCTCTTCCCAGGAAAGATATTATGGTCTGTAAGTCATTACTACAAAGAAAGCAGCTAAACAAAGTTAGTTTACAGCACAGAGGTCTAAAAAGAGGCCAGAGAATTAATTTTCATAAGAAAAACATGTATTTTTTTTCTTATTTAATATCAGCGAAGCACTGATATACACTGTGTAACCTTTCATTCAAGAACCTCAACAGTCTTTGGAAACATTAATTAATTAACCTTAATAGCAGCTGCAATCCACCCGTATTATTTTGAAACTTGTTGTAAATGGTCATTGAGAGGACTGCTAAAATGCAATTGAGATGGACCTCTAAGAAAAATGGAACATGACTTAGAACAATTGAGAGTGCTTGGGAACAACCTCGTAGGAATTGTTATTTTAGCAGATTGCCTTTGCAGGCGGGTTACCTTGTATGTTACTGTTGCAATTAGCGGTGTCTCTTTGGGAAGGAATAGTCTGGATGTTAAGACTTGGGGGTAACTTCGGCGCATCTGCAGTTCCAGCGTGCTGGGATCTCTGTTCTGACAGCTCTTTGTGCACCAAGTTAACCCTGCTTATCAATATTTTATTTTTCTAGTTGCTTTGTTAACGTGGAGCTGGAGGTACAGGTAGATTAAGTGGCACACACAAAGCCACAGCCCAATATGACAAGGTGCTGCTGTGCCTGAGGGACAGCCAGAAAACCTGATGGCCTTTTTCTTTGTTCTAGCGCTGGAATCCCACTTTGTACCTATATAACTAAACATCTGCTATCAAAACTAAGGGAAAGATTAGGTATGTGCTATAAAAATGGCATTTCCTTTGCCACTGAAAAATGACTTTAACATTTCCAGGAATAAAGACCTCCTTTGTTTTCTCCAATTCTAATCCCTGTCTCCAATTTCACCTTAGAAGTGTGTGTCCCTCCCAAACCCTGAATCCCTGCTGTCACCAGCTGTGCATTTCTTGGCAGAAACCCACTTATCAGTGTTAAGGATGAACTTTGAGGCTCATTGAATCATTCATTGTAATCCTCACGTAACAAACATAACATTTCAGCAAGATTTCTAATTACCTTTTGGGTGCTTTTTTCATAATGCCCTGTTGCTGTTGGAATGGCTCTCATGGCATACACAGAAATAACATTAGACTGTAAATCTATTGAGTGGAGCAGTGGTAGGAAGAAAAAACGTACAAGGGGAGAAGGTCATTTTTATAATTAGTGTAATATATCAACATGTGAGGAAACTGAAATGGGAGAAGTTGTTAGAAATGGAAATTTGACTGAAAGTTCATCTGAGAGTCTCTTCTTCCCCACTTCCCTTCTGTTACCTTACTCTCCAAAGCAACCCTTCTGACAGGTCCAGGGTATGGTGTTCTCACAGGCTGGATCTGCAACCCAATACACAGGCAGGGTTAGCTGCTTGTACCCTCCTGGAGAACAACTGCTTTAAAATATTCACATAGGAGAGATGGGCAGCGTTCTCAAATGACTCCAAACTGCTGCTTCCCAAGCCCTGAGGGGCCTAAAGCAGCAGGCCAGTGCAGGGCTGGGTTATGCAGCTGTGTCTTCTCTACTTCCCATCAGGTCTGCACTGATCAATTAGAAAGCCCTGTTTGTGCCCAGTTTTTGCTAATTGGTGACCACTGGACGCCTGGTAGTTCCAAGCAGTAAAGGGAGGAATAGCAGCATGTGTGAGTCTGAGATCCATGGTGAGGATGGTAAAAATCTAATCAGATAAGCTAAGCCTTATGTACACACGGTATCAATTGGGAATCCATATACGGGCTACTGGCATTGGGAATGGCTGTCCTAAAACCCTTTCAAAATCTTTTCATTTCTAACAGTCTTCCCCAGACATCAGCATATTATTTAGGCAAAGATCGTGAAAACTGCCCTGTTTTCAACTGAATTTTTCATCTGAAATGCAGCTCACTCACAACTTGTTACTGTCTAAAGAGAATGCTAACACTGCCACATTTCCTCATTAGCTTTGCATAAGACAGACTCCTGTGTCACAGCTGATGGAGCCTTTATGAGCCTTTTAGCCAAATGACTGATGTTTCCCTCGTTATGTCAGATCTGAGGGCACTGCTGGCATCTTTCTTTATTCGCTGTCTAACACCATCAATCGAGCAGCTGCCATGCACCCATGATCAGGCTGATTATTAAAATGTGCTCAGGAGGCTGCCGACACCAATTTTCTTTCATCTGAAGAGGCCAATATACACGGGCTCAAGCCGACAGTTATGTACATGGAATATTTAGTGTAGGAACCAGCAGGTAAGACTGAGGCTGATTCCACAGAATTTGGATCCACTCCATTGAGATTACCATTAAGATGTTACAGAAACAATGGTGATGTTTGCTTTGGGTTTTTTCCTCCTCTGCTTTTATAAATAGGGAATTGTTCTTTTTGTTGGGGAGTACTTTCTCTAAAACATAGCCCTTCCTCTTATAGCCAGTGTCCTTGATGGTGAGGGGTCACAGCCATTGAAGAGCTCATTAAAACCTGAGTCCTGCTCTTGCAAGATTGCTCACTCCGGAGGTTTATCGTAGTAGTTTTGCTCTGCTGTCTCTTCCTTCACTGATATGTCAGCCTTTTTCAAAGGGAGACAACCCTTGCCTTCTTTCTGATGATAATAGTGAAAAAAGCCTTCTGCAAACAGTGTAGTTCAGAGCTATGGACTGACCCAGCATGTCAGGGATTGATCAGGAGCTCAAGCTCATCTGGAGTTTCCCTACCAACGGCAAACACAACTTGGCTGCATGTTTAGTTGTGTGGCTGGGAACTCTCCTGTTAACCACTTCTGCCTTTGGACCCCCTAATCTTGGATATTTGAGTAAGTTCAAACCTTTCTTTCTAGCGCGTTTGTCATTTTGATATTTAAGGATGACATGTGAATGTTTAATTGACTGTGGGGGTTTTTTTCAACCCCAGGGCCATATGTTTTTTTTAAGGAGTAGTTTAAGTTTAATGGTTATCAGGTGTAGTTATGTCTTAGTACAGCAATATGGTTGTGTGATCAAAAGGTATAGCCAAATATGTGTTATGTGGAGATTCTGTACATAGGCTCGTGTACATGTTAAGGGTAGAGTATAGCACCAGAGAGAAGGGAAAAACCTCTGCAGATGCCTGGAGAAACGAGACTGCAGAGCAAGGAGGGGGCTATCACCGGCTCTCATCAAGTTCTTGTTGGAAAAAGAGGGGCAGAAGTTTTGTGCTCAGATAGGGTGGATCCCCTCCTCTTGCCCATGTCCTGCCCAGTCTGTTAATGTGCCCAGGCTTCCCTTTCTCTGAGCTATCTTTTAAACAGACCATTGTGCATCAGAAGTAGCTTCTGCCTTTGTGAGGCTCTGTGTTCTCTCCAGTTGCTGGAGTGTTTAGACCCAATCTGTAAATTGGCTGGAGAGGAATTCTAGGAGCTGTGTTGCTCCCTCAGTTTGAGTAATGGTATACTGCCTGCTCTGGTCCTGCAGGAAACGCAAACCCAAACCGTATCCCACCATATAAATACACATATTTTTCCACAATTCAGTTTGTTGTTTTTTTTTTTTTCCTTCTCAAAGACAGAAAAAGTATTAATCTGCCTCTTTTCCCTGGGGATGGGGGTCCCTCACAGGCCCCATGATTATCAAAACCACCCTTAAACTTGTAATACTGCTAATTAGCTACATAGCACTGCTGAGCAGTTAACACTTTTATTGTCTGTCTCAAGCTCACACCCAAGAGGTTATTTCTCTTGGAAAAAGCCCTGTCCTTAGGGAGAGACTGGAAAGGACCAGATGAGAGTGACTGAATTAACAAGATGCTGAGAGTGAAGTCCCGAGTTACTCTGAAACCTGTTTTGTTCCTGATGTATCAGGAGGAGGGTTTGCTGTGAGGTGGTGTGTACTTGTCGTAAAGATGAGAACCACAAAAAGAAGAATGTTTGATTATGGTCCTAAATCTCCATACAGCTGTGTGTCTGTGGTACCTTTATGACAACAACTTTGTGTGGCTGAGTGTGCACATGTGTCTGTATGGTGTGTGTGCTGAAAATTCAAAAATCACGGTCCTGTGCACTTTTTTAAACTCTTACTCTGTGACTGCTACAAAATCAACCCAAATTCTAATAGTGTGATATTCTGTGGCATTAAATGAATACATTTTACATGGCCCACCTGCTAGTGTAACTAATTAACAGCCATTCTCATTAATTACATTGATCAGGATCATAAAATAATTTCAAATTGCTGAACATGATCAACAGGAGTAAAATGGTTTCACTTTAATCCCTTAATGATTTTTTCATGATTAATCAAACAAAATATATGTAGTTATTTGATCAATTTTTTTCTTCTTGGAACTGCAACTCAGGGCAATTACAGTAGACATAAAGTTGGTGCAAACAGAACTACATCTCATCCAGTAGCTAATTAAGCAGTAAGACACAATAGGGTAGGGGGGTGTGAATGTTGTGAGAAAATCACTCCCCTGAGGATTTAAAAAAAAAAATAAATGAGGACCTCTGCTCCCTCAGGAATCTGATTATCTTCATATAACCACATACCCTGCAATTGCCTTCTTGCTAGCAGGAAGTTCTTTAAGATTTTATACAAAACTGAATTAGGGGGAGAAAAAATCTTGGCAGAATCTGAGCAGAGAAATGGTGAGTTGTGCTCTCAGCTCCTAACTGGAAGGCTCACCAAATCAGATGTCATTTACATCTCAGAAGTATCCAGTCACCCGCTTTTCTCAATAAATCTGGTGTTTACTGCCAGGTTGGATGGTATAGATCTCTCTTTTGACAGCACGTAGCTCTTTTTCTGATGTGCAAACAAATATGGCCTTTGTTCATGTTGGCCTCAGACAGGTGATAAACCCTGGAATCAGGCTATTGAACTGGGATGTTAAATATTGATAGATGAGCTATGAAGAAGCTCCGGTATATGCATATGCACAAAAGAACCTATGAATCAAAAAAAGGTTTACAATTACGTTTGTCGTAATTTATTATACTGTTATTACTCCTCATTATCTCAAATTACTGAGACATTAACAGTGTTTTGCTTGATCACAGAGCTGGAATGGTTTATAGCCATACTGAGATACCAGCATGTTTCAGTACATGGTAATTCAGAGACATCAATGTGTATTGTATTCACATATATATATATATATATATATATACATATAAAGGCATAATTTCTCATAGTTCTGTGCACATGAGGGCATGTTGAGTTGCCCAGACTCAGAGACCTCAAGTACTTCCTAAAGCCTAAAGATTAGCATCTCTTCTCATGGAGTAGCATCCCTGGTACCTACTGATCCTGGCTGTACCTGGAGCAGATGTGGTGGGCTGCTGTTGCACTCCTCAAGAAGGAGAGCATCAAAGACCCTGTGATAGGAGCCCCCTGTGGTTCAGTGGTCCTCTCCAGATGTGGACATGGCAGTCAGACCTGGGAGCAGCTTGTGGATGTCTGAGCTGTGCTGCTGCTGAGTGGGGTGGGTGGGTTGCCCTTGGCTTGCTATGCCCTCCTGTGCTCCAAGGAGAGAAGGGGGTGTGATGGATGATGTTGCTACTGGACCTGGACGATCAGGCAGTTCAGTAATTTGTTCTTGTAAAAAAAGTTACCGGGTGAATGTTTTGTTCTTAAGGCTTGGAGATTTTTTTTTCCCCCCCTGGTTTGATGGGTCATGGTTGGACTTAGTGCGGTTCACCCAGCAACAGAAATACAATAGCATAGTCTGTCATGATAATGCTTTCTGTGTGGTCATAAAGATCTACAGTATTTAACCTAGTTTTGCAAGAAATAACTAGATTTAGATCAATCACAGTCATTTTGTAGAAGAGGGAGAGAATATTAACTTGGTCTTGAAATGTGATTAATTCCAATTTGCTGTTTTCAAAGATAAGCGATGCTCGCGATCCCGTTAATTAAAAAAATTGGACTTTTCTATTTTACTTCATGCACCATTTTTTAATGAAATAAGTTTGTCTTTTTGCTTCTTATTATGACTGATGCCTGGCTCAACATGCCACAGGCTTCCTGAAGGAAAAGTAGTGTGTACTTGTTGTGACCCTATGAAATGAAGATAAATGGTTTCATGCAAGATACATTATGGGCTTTATGACATGCATAAATATACAGTAGATTGTATCCTTTCCATGAAAATGTTCTTAGATTTCTAATATTGTGTTTTAATGCAGTTTCGTTAACAGGATGACAAATAGTGAAAATATGTACGTATTAAAATAGGATCCCAGATTTGTGTGCTGTTCATTCAACTGTCAGCAATTGCTGCTTCTCGAAGAGCAGTCTGACTTTGACCTTGCTAAATATTCATTTCATGTCTCCACCATTGCTTGATTAAGTCAGGCAACTTTCTGTGTGTAGCTGGACTTGGCATGAGTCTGACTGCCATGTGGAAACACTTTTTTGATCAGGGTTAGGAATGAGCTAGACCTTGTTAAAAACTAAACAAGCACAGGAGTTAGGAGATTTGCATGATCCAGAAACACTGGTTCCTTATGAGAACTACTGGTTTCACATCTTATCTTTGGTGCACAGCAGTTGTCAGGCCTGCATTATATATTAAGAAGAGGAAATGTCAGTTATTAACGTACCATAAGTGACCTCACTAGGAATAAAAAATGACCTTTTAACTAAAAACCACCAAAAAAAGAGGAGGGGAAATAAAACAGATTTACTTTATAATTGACTTTAGTAATTTTTATTGAGAGTGTTTGGCATTTGGATTTCACGTCTTGCCTATGCCGCTAAAATCATCTACTCATAAAAGCAATGATGACAAAACCAATAATAGTTCTTTAAGAAAGTTGTGCTGTGCTGTGAGTGTATGTGGTGTGTGTTTGTGTGCAGCTTATTTTCTGCCAACGTCCACACTGCAGCCATGACCTCTAAAGCCCTGATTGAAAACCACTGTTGCTGACCAGCCACACTGTGCTGAAGTGTAAGTCACCCATTAATTGATAGGTGGTGGGACATATTCCGAATGTGCAGAAAGTTGTGCATCCTGCATTCTACAGCACTCAGCGGAGTCATGTTATTTGATGTGAGCTTAGTGTCTGATCCTCTATCTTATTTGTAAAATCTTAGAGCAAAGTGTGCATTTTCTAAATTGAATTGTCTAATTATTGTACTTATTCAAGAAGGCAACAGGCTGTAGAAATGTTTATACCTGTAAATATCCAGGTGGTTTGCTCTTTTGAAGTAAGCAGCAGTCAGAGTTGATAAATGTCTTGGCTGGAATTTAGCAACACAATGAACCTCTGTATAGATATCCCACATGGTATCAATTGAAGCTCCATTTAAGACTTAATCGTTGGCCCATACAAGCAGAGGAAAGCTTGGCTAGACAGATGGAAAGAGCTGCTTTAAGAAGGGATCAGAAAAGGCATTGCTACTCGGCTGGCCTAAATCCACTAATCTGATGTTATTATTAGCGATAAGGAGCAGCGACCAGGATAAAATCTCATTCTCTGCAAATGTCATTTAAATAGGACTCTGATATTTTCCAGTCAAGTAGACAGGCTTTAGTCAAATAGTGAGCACTTTATTTGTAAATTCAGAAGGAAAAGAAAAGCTTTAGTTCAGCAAGTTCTTAAGATGTCAGCTTACCAGTATTGATTAATCGTTCAGCAGTGGCAGCTGCTTCTTTATTAAAAGCGTAGCTCTCCATACAAAAGATATCAGATGTAGGAAATGTTTGTTGACAATTTACCTTTTCTCACAATGTGGCAAGAGCTCAGTCTGTTACACATTCCCCTGCTTTCTGGCCTTGCAAGTCAGATAATACCCATGAAGGAATGTATTAGTCCATCTGCACGGGGTAGATTGCGGCAGCTGGACTCCGCTGGAAATGTTGTTCTGTTTGAAACAGACCTGCAGCACCATTTCCCAGCATGGGAATTAATCCATGGAGAGCCAGTGCTACTTAGGAAAAACCTTTAGTTTGACTGTGTGTGGATATGTTTGGAGTATACACAAAAATATAGCCTGATGAAGTCAGAGTGAAGACAATTCAGACGAATGCCTGAATTTCACACAATGAGGGATGTAACCTGAGGTGCATCATTGTTTGCATTTTGAATGTTTTAAAACCTTTGGTTCCACCAACTGCTGAAACAAATGGTTGGCCTAGTAATTTGTCACACTGCATAGGGACCTGGAGGTGTTTATGGACATGGGGACTTATGGAGCTATTTACAGAAAGATATTCCAAAATGAGCATTTTCTTCTATCTCTTTGAATACATTTCTCCTTAGACTTAGGACATGCTTCCTCTTGCTGAATTTTGATTGTCTGATCCTGTGGACTCTCTCCATGGAAAAATGTAGGCAATTAAATGCACTTCAGGCTGAAATGATTCACCTTTGGGGTCCCCCCTTTGTTGTTTGGTACAAGGGTAGCCTGTGTGTTTAGAGTAGACTGCTACCACCTTATTTCTTGAGTGTATTTCTAGAATTAATAAAGTCAAATGCAGTATTAACTGCTGGTGGAACAGTGGAAGCAAATATTGCACAGGGTGCTAGAGCACAAGCCAGCCTTATCCTATTGCTTATATCTTCTTTTCTTGCCAAATGCAGAGCTGAAGAAAGAGAGAGTTGCTTTTCCAAGGGATTAGAAGGGATCTTAAGTCCCATCAGCATACATAATGTCTTTTCTTATAATGTAAGTACAGTTAATAACCAAATATTATTCTGGGAATTTGAATAGCTCATTTGCTGTACACCACCCTTGGCTGAATCTCCTGTTTCCTCTTTTGGCTTCCTCTTTCAATCTGAGCTCTCCTCCCATGTTCTTCAGAAGTGAAGCAATTTGCCTGATACCCTCTGAATTTGGCCTTGGCTTTCATGGATGCAGGGGAATTAAAATGGATTAAAAACTATAAACTGTTGTCTCACCTTCAGCAAATACCTAACTATAAAAAGAAAAAAAAAAAGAAAGATGCTTTTAAATCCTTGTAATTATTGAATGCTGAACAGTCCTGTTCTTGGGTTATTATACGGGGTTTTTTGGATGTCAAAGACATCTCAGGCTAGTCCATCTTGATAAGAACATGAGCAGCAGAGCCTGGCATATGAGGTGGACTTGAAACTGTTCAGTATCTGAGCTGAATAAACCAATTAAGGACTTATCCAAATCTGCACTATGTCCAGATCCTTGGGACACAATAACTTATTTGATACCCTGTCCTTGTCCTTTTCATTTATATGATTTTGCTCTATACAGCAAGCCAGCTTCTAGCAGGTGTTAGATATATGAGCCTACTCTCTGAAATACCAATTCATAGTTTCTAAGAGCATCTGTTCGGATGAAAACCCAAATTAATTTTTGAGTTCTTTGAGGTGTTTACCTATGACTAATTGTCATAAACAGTTTTTGCAGTAGTTGGCAAAATATTTTTTATTAGTTTCTAATGCAATAAGTGCAAGTTTTCTTTCTGTGATGGTATTTATACTTTAAGGTTTCAAAAAATGAAGCATCTCTGTCAAACACTCAAGCACACCAGGTTTCACTTGTCTTGCCTTGTTACAGAGACTGATATTCTGTTTGTCTCAAATGCCTGTAGGTATAGTTTGAGGTTTAGGTGTTCTGAATTAGTAATTTATGGAGTCATCCAGCAGTAAATTCACCCATTGACCTTTGTTCGTGCTGTCCGACTATTTATGGTTAAGAACCCAACTGGGGCGATCTGGTGGATAATGTATGTTACTGTAGTGCGTCAGGCATTTCTTTCCATTTAGAAATCAAGATTCATCTGTAAATGGTGCTTGGAAAATGGCATCTTTACACCTACTAACTCTATTTACTTACTAACCTGCTATATAGAAATTAGTAGGTGATTGTACCGTATATTTTTGTCCAAGATTTATATTTTAAAAAGAAAAATATTGAAATATCAACAAAAATATTTGTGACTGATATTATGCTAAACTGAATAAGCAGTTTGCTAGAGTTGACATTTCTTTACTTTTTACAGTAACCTACAGTAACTGTAAGAAGTAACTTAGTTTCCATCTGTAAGTCACTGAGGTTAAAGATCTAATTGTGGCTTTATAGGGAAGTTGGTAGATTTGAGGACCTTCAGTTGTATTTGAATGGTGTAATGAGCAAAATGAACTCATCATTTGATGAGTTTTATTTAGGCCAAAGCTCTGTTCTCTGGTACACATGGAAGTCCTTTGTTACTGAAAATACTTGCCCATAGGTGACTGAGGGCAGCTCGTGGTCTGTTGTTTCAGCAGGAGTAAGATATATCAGCTTGATATCCATCCTCCCCTCTGCATTTCACTCCTAATAGAAACTGATAGTTTGAATTTGTCAGGAACAGTCATTACTGACAGTTATCTGGTTTTAAATATTTAATATTGTGAGGACTAAGGTAATGAAGTGCAACAATAAGATATTTGCCCACTTTTTTTGTGTGGCACCCCCAAATACCACACATCAGCTCACCTCCAGTAACTGATGAGTTGATAATTACTGAAATTTGGGGAACCTTCTCTTCCTTTTAATTAAGAAACACCGTTTAAAATAAATGCTGTGAGGGACATGTTTTATTGGCTTGGGCACAATCTGGCAAATCCCTTCTGCCAGCAATGCCACTTTCTAATGGGAGGTGCTCCACCGTGTTCAGAAGGAAATGACTGCAGGCTTGGACTGATGTGGGAATACAGAGGGATCCTTTGCAACCCGTGCTGATGAATTTTAAAGACACAATTGTGCATTATTTNTAAACACATCTCGAACATAAGATGGTTTTGGTGTTAGCTCCTGGGGACCACAGGAATGCAAATTGAGAGTGCTGTATTTATAAAATAAACATAGGTGCTGGTCTGAAGCTGTCTGCTAGAGTAGAAATGAATTTTAAATTACATGTGCCTGAGGCTTTACCTTACTTGCCGTGGGCAAGGCAGATCCTCCAGCCATGGCACTGTATGCACAACCATGCTACTAACAAAACACTGCTTTGGGAATAACTGAACCTATACATTTTGTAAAGCTTTTTCTTCTGCTGAAAAAATATTACCAGATGATTTTTTTTTTTTTTGCCATCTTTCCTGCATTTTCACTCTGTCATGCTCAAGTTAATGCAGAGCTAAACACGAGGCTGAACTTCCACTCTGGCTGAAAGCAGTGCTCTGCTAATGCCATCTATGAATCTGAAGCTATGAGCCAGATTAATGGAAATGAGATGTTCCACTTTTCCAGCAGCCCTAAAAGTGATTCCCTGCCTGGCAGGGTGAGTGCAGGGGAGACTTGCTTTCTACTCAGTATAATTATAAAATCCAACCAGACCAGCAGCAATTGAAAATATCAGCTTCCAGAATCAGCAGAATCAAAATATCAGCCCAGTCTTGCACACCTTGCTTTTTTATTTTTCTTGGAGCTCTTTGGCAATGCTTGTATTTTTTAGAGGAGGATTTAAAATATGTTTTCCTGTGCTGTTTACATAGATTTTTGATCAGTAGCTGTATATGGAAGGAAAAAAATTACAATGCTTTAAGGATTTTTTTTTTCCTGATATGCTTTCCAATGCCCAGTATGAAGTAACTCTGCTTAATTGGAAAGATGCAGCAGCTGCAGACTAGAGCTATTGGCTTGGGTGGGATTGCTCAAGTGAGCAAGGGCAAGTTCAGGTCTTTTTTGTGTTGCTTGTACCTCTGCTTCCTAGGAATGTAAAATGTCTTTTGGCAATGGTAATATCAAATGATGAAGCTAACACTGGAGAGTTTAGTATTTACAAAAACTCAGTAAAATAAAGAGCTCCAGAGATTTGATTCCTAAGTCCTGAAAGGAAGGATAAAAACTTCCCACATCCATGAATGTATGTTGAGCAGAAATGAAACATTTAGATTTTGCTTCTCTTTTTCTATTTGTGCCTTTAGGGGGCTGTAGTAGAAATGGAATACATAATGTATTGACAGGAGATATATATTCCACTTGTGAGTACGGCTCTGAATCCTCTTGGCTTCGCTGTTTCTGAATCATCATGTCTTTCCTCAGTGGAGAGATAAATATGACATTCACTTCAACCCATTTAGCCCATTATTCATTTATATAAAGCAGGACCAATTAAGACATTCTTTTGTGTATTTGTACATTGTACATATGGAGCAAACGGGAGTTAAAAATATCTGTTGCAGCAAATGTGGCGGATGCTCTTTGAATACTGAACATGTTACTCCTGCAGCTCCTCTGAGCACTAAACTGACATTCGGGAGCTGCTGAAGAACACAAATAGGCACTTGTTTGGTTTGGTGTTTGCTCTGTTTCTGAGGTATAAGATTTATGCTCACCCACTCACCTAAAAAAGTGCATCCCTTTCCACTCTTGCAGCTGCCTGCTGGTGAGTACACAGTGCACAGGCACTGCTCTTCAGCCCTGGACAGAGGCAGAAGTGACCAGAGAGTTTCATAGGCAGAAGTCCATATTCCAGGAGGGATCCGTGTTAGGTACTGCTGGTGTATCAGAATGAATTATTTTATTGGTATTGCTGCTATCTTTCAGAACATGTGTTTTGACTTTTTGCTCAATCTCTGAGAGTTTGAGAAGAGAATGAAGTTAAAATAAAATAATAAAAAAACCCCAAGAAATTCCTGCTATCGCAGGCTTAAGGAAATAAGCCAAAATATACATTTTCAATTCCAACAGCATTGCTGAATGGTATAAGTCTCTGTTGGCTTAAGTGTTTCTTGGCACAAAATGCTGATTATATATGTCTCAAGGAGACAATCAGCATGTTCATACGAAAGTCTCAATCCCTAAAACACAATAACATGTGGTTGCCACTAAAGATTTGCTGTCGAAATAGATAAGGAAAGTTCTTCTGGATTACGATATGGGGCTTTACATTGAAAAGCTTTGTTTTGCATTAAAAGGTAGTTTGTGGCATTGTGAAGTGATGAAATGGTGTGCAGCATAATACAGTTTGAATGGAGAGGAAATGCGGTAAGATATAAATGGTTTGATGGTATTTTTCCTTGCAACTCAGTAATATTTAACTGTTGCATGGCTGCCTGAAACAAGTCAGTCCCTACTGAGGAAGATGTGGTGGTTGTGCAGCTTTTCTGCAAGGCCCTCTGTGTGCCAGCACCATGGCCCAGCTGCAGATGGGGAACTGCTGCCCTTGCAGAAGGGGCTGCCTGGGGGAATGGCCCAATATATTTTGGTGGATCAGAACTTACACGAATAACTATTGTCTTGTGGAGCAGTATGACAGCCATATGTGCATCACTTTATATCTTTTGTGTCTGCTAGGCTGAGTTTTATGTGGGTTTTTTTCACCCAAGATCCTTTCCAAATCTCTTTATATATTGTGGCTTAGAACTTCATTGTCTTCCTGTGCACAAGTCTGTGAATGTCAGTGTCAATATAAGCTGGAAACTTCTGGTCATGAGGTTTTGTTGTGTTCCTGTGACAAGTGTCGTGGAGTTGGATGAGGCCATTTATGAACAGGTCCAAGTTTCTCAGCAGCTCAGGCCCCAGGAGTGCACCCACACAGCATCCACTGAGGAGCCCACCCTGTGGGCTGCTTGGCTGGAGGCTTTGCTTCATCCCTTCTACCAGGGCCTGTGCCAAACCCCTTATGCTGTTGTATATCTTTAAGAAAGATTTCCAATGCCTGTTTAAAGGCTTCAAATGGCCGCGAATCCCCTGCTTTTCTAGTTAAGTTGTTAAAATGGTTATTATTTTGTTATCATTGAAAATTGATGCTGCATAAACTGGTTTGAATTTGACTGGCTTCAGCTTCCAAGCACTGGATCTTGTTACGCCCTTTTCTGCTAGATTAAATACCCATCTGCTCTCTGCATTCTCTTTCCTGTGTAAGTATTCATAGTCTGTGATCAGGTTGCCTCTTAACCTTCTCCTTTATGAACTAAATAGACTGAGCTGTAGTCTCTCCTTGTAAGGCAAGTTTTTCCAGGCGCTCTAATCGCTCTTGTAGCTCTTGTCTGAATCCTTTCCAAGGGTAAGAGGAGGTAGGGAATAAACCAGCTAAGCAGGGGAGGCCTGCTTTTGTTTGATTGAGCAGTTTGGTATCAGGAATTGTTCATTCCTATTGAGAAGATTGAGAGGTACATCATGATGAGGAAGGAAAACAAAGCAGCATGTTTCATCTGGCAAACGGAGGGAAATATGTGTCTCTGTGTCAAGCATCACTTTTCTAAGCAGCCCTGTCTTCTCAGTCATTAGCAGAAATTTGAGCTAAACCTGTAGTTGCTTTTTCTTATTGGTCCCTCTGTCATATGTATTTCCCAACATGCCCCAGTGTTGAACTCAGCGTCCTCTGTCTCATGTCCTCTGACCCTTCACAATGTCTGGGTCACAATATTTGCTTTGTATAATGCCAAAATAAGGATTAAAGTGACCATACGAGGTTCCCAGTAGAAGCATCTTGATAATTGCATGGTTTTAATTTTTTTTAAGGTTTATTTTAAAATAATGTATATATATAATTTGTTACTTTAAATATATGTAATGGATGACTGATCTGCAAAACAAGGCATCTTTATGCACAGCTTAGCTGATCTGTTGATAGGGCTTTTCTGGCCAACTTTAGGAGACAACTGTTATATCAAATAATAGTTTATTATTTGATATAACTGTAAAAAATGAGTTAAGAGGGAATGTCCAATTCCCTCTTTCTGATTTATATATTCTAAGTAGAAAAATAACTACCTATAGGCAGATGGGGCTGTATCCTCATGCCGTACAATTAAATACATTTTTAATAATATTTTTATCATATACTGGTTTTATCAGTATAAACAACAAATGGGAATAACTGAAGATCTTATTGAGGTCTTAATGTTGATTGTATTGCCAGTGGTTTGTTTGTGCTGAGCATTGGGGATTCAAGGGAAATATGTTGTAACTGTGTTCTGATTTAATGCTGCTCACATTTAAACATGGTACATTCTCAGGATGAAGCTTGAATTATTGAAGAATCAGAACAACTAATCCTTGATAAAATCAGAATACTTTAAAAAGTTTAAGGGAATACTTTGTCCTTCAGATTATATGACCTGAAAATAAAAGTATGCAAAGGATTTAATAAAACATAGGCTATCCTGCATGAGAGCTCTCTCAAGGCTTTTCAAGGAGTAAATGGTTACCATTACCAGAGGTAATGTACTTCATTTGCTTTCCTAAGAAGCTACTTTGATATTAAGAGAAACTCCTGAGCTAGGATTGGAATTTAAACTCCTGTAGGGTATTTCATCTTGCGCCCTAACATACCAGTTTGATTCTGAGGTCAACTCTATTCATGGCATCGAACTGGCTTTAATAATTTCAGTGTTATTTCTCAATTTTTATTTTTTTTTTAATTTTTTTTTTATTTTTATTTTTTTAGTTTGTGCAGTTTCAGTAACAATTTCAAGCTGTTATGTGCTCTGGTTACAGAGTAGCTGATGATGGCTCTGTTCAGAGTTTCCCATTAAAAAAAAAAATCCTACATGTATTAACAATATTTTTCTCTCACCACTTCTGCATTTTAAGTGCAGAATTTTTTCGTTGTAAATATGAAGCTATACTAGCTATTCCATTTTAGTAACACAGCTGTAGTTGGCTCCCCAGAGTGCTTCCCTGAGCAGAGTTTCCCAAGGGAGTAGTAGTACATAGGGGTTTTGAGAGTGAAGAGATTCCCCCCACCCCACTTTTTAATGATGATTCAGTGGAAATATCTGTGTAAAAAACTTACTATATATCTGGGTGTGTTTGCTTAGAAATAATTTATGCTTCTGTGTCACAGTGTGTATTCTGATGTGGTTTAGATAAATACTGCCTATCTGTTTGCAAAATCAAACCATCCTTTGAATGCACTAGTGCCTGGTTTAGTGTTCGCTGAGGTCAACAGAGAGCTCCCACTTCATTTTGGAGGGATTTGGTTCCAGTGCACGAAGAGGAATAGTTGCTTCACAAGACTGTTCAGCTGTGCTTGGGATAGAAAGAATAGAAACTGCTGGAATGTGTTACTTGCCTTTAGGCACCTGGAGGAGATGATGACCCAGTGGAACTAGAAACAAATATATTCTTGCCACTTTTGTGATTTCAGTTTCCGTGTTGTATGAGAAGACTGTAGCCCATTAAACTCGTTGCTTCACCCGTGAGCTGCTTTTCTTCTCCTTGCTTTAAAAACACTTCACCAGTTTCAACACAAAGATACCTGTTTGCCTGTTGGTTTTCTCAGGCACTCACATGTATGATTTTTACATGATGTTTCTTTTAAATTCTTTCCTCTGATAGCCCAGGTGGTGTGAAGTGTAAGGTGAGGGCGTTCAAGGAACTGGTGCAGTGTAAACACATCTAAATCTATATACTTTCTCTGCAATCTGCCTTAGTTGAACCCTCAGCAGACATCCTCTTTGGTGTTTTAACACCAAGCCTTATGTTGACAAGTGAAGGTCTGAACACTAAACATAAACATCAGCTCTCCTCCCCTTGCTTTTGTCACTAAGCAATGCCATTGTCTTAGTGTATAAAATTCTCCTGTTTGACGTGGCAGGTGAGTTTGATTTTGAGGCAAGATTATGGCTGCCTTTGGTTGCAGACATGCACTGATCTCATTTATTTGCAAGTGTAAAACAGACTGCAATTTCATCAGGTACAAAAACCCCTTGGGTTTCTTTAATTGTACTTGCTGTGTGCAAAGGACTGGCAGGTAAATGCATTAAGTGTTCATACTGGATGCTGGTTTCTGAGGTAAAACCAAGTTTATGACGGTCAAGTAATAGATAAGAAAACTTACTTGTAGTTGATGAGTGAGAGATTGTATTCTGACCTGCCTGTTGGTTGGTGCTGATCTGTTACTTGGCAGACAGCAGGGATGCTACGATATTTCACACTGTATGCTACTGCACAAATAATAATACTATTGCCAGTTCTCACAAATGATGATTATTACCCAACTGCTGATGACTGTTCTGTTTTCCTACTCTTCCCTGCAAAGCTCTTTCTTGCTGCCATCGGTCTCTGCGTGCTTCCATGCAATCCTGCTGCTCTCCAGTAGGTTTCTGTCAGTGTTTGCTGGATTAGCAGGATAATTTGCTTTCCTGGCATGTTTTGCTTGTCCATGAGGACAGACTGCTCGAAAGAAGAGAGAACTAACCTGGTGCATCAAGATTCAGTAACTATCATTAGTTGCAAGTTCGAACCTCCCGGCGCTGAACCGCACAGTCTTCAGGAACTGTAAGATTGATGTGTCTCTTGCTAGTTTAACATGCCAGCCCAGCCTGCTTCCAAACTGAGTTGTAGCATTATTATCCTTCAGTGACAGATATGTGCAGCGATGGTGATCTTTGACCTGCATAAAATAAGTCAAAGGAACAAAGCAAAACTTCAAAGACCACAAGTGCGCCCAACACTTTCAAGCTCACGAGAACAATATACTGTTAGCGTGAGTATTGCAGAGATTTAATCATTACATCTGTACCTCAGCACATTTTTGTAATTAGAAATCAGACAGTCTTTTTAATTTTAGAGGTAGAATTTCTCTCTCTGCCTTTTCTTTGTTTTTCTCAGCAATCAATCCTGTGCTTTGGTTTCCTTTTTAGCTTTTTGCATATCACATACTCTGATTTATCACAAAAATGTACGTTGCGTATGCAACTAGTAAAGAGCACTTATGGTCCTGTTTTTGACAGAACAAGTCATTTGAGCCAGCTGCAGTAAAATATTCCTGATTTGGACTAATGAGCAGGAGGCTGATTGCAAATTCGAGAATTTTCTGATGTAGGGAGCCAGGAAACAGCTATAAAACACAGAACAAATGCACCCTATAATGTACTTTGTTCATTTATTTCAAACCATAAGGATAGTTTTGTTTTAATTATTTATGATAATAAACTTGCGAGTAAGGCATTCTGCTATATTTTGTAATGATAATGAAACTTGAGTGATGCAGGGCCTCTCCACAGCATCCTGATATTAAACGTGTCTTGCAAACAGATTAAGGAATTGGTCATGTGCTCTTTTAGGAATTTTTTTTGCTATTTAGGTAGGGGTTGAAAGCTTATTTTCTCCTTCTCTCCCATCTTTCCCTTCCCTTCAAGTTAAAAAAGGAGCCTAATGCTGTTTCATGTCTCAGAAATACACACTGTTAGAAAAAAGCTCTTAGTTAAGGCTCAGTATCCTGCACCATTTAATGTACGAGAGCTCATTGAAAGCATCTTAGGGAACATTTCCAAACATTCTCTGCAAACTTATGGTGAGCATCACAAATTTGCCCACTGGCTGCTTTTATCCCATGCTAAGGGTAAAAAGGAGGAGTTGGAAGTACAAATAAAACAGCCTTTGCAAGTCACCTGTAAAATCTTTGTGTGCAAATTATGGCAGGTGCAACTCAGACTCTCCAGTAGTTCATTTCTAGTGGTGTGACTTTTCTCTCACTGGTGATCTATTTAAGTAAAAGCTATTGAAGCAAAAGGCATTTTCCTGGGGAATTAATGATTGGATGGGAGAAGTTTATAACCTGAAGTACAAGTGAAGGCCATTTACTGATTTTCTTCTTTTTACTGTTTTTTGACTCCTTGTTTGATTTTTCTTTTGTTTTTAAAGTAAAGAAGATAAAGAGCAGTACCAGTTTCTTGTCTGCATTTTTAACACTGATCAAATATTGCCCTTATATTTAATCTGTTTTAACCTGGTAGATTGATAAGACAACGTAGTATGCAGTGCTTAAGAACTTGACAAATAATAATAATGTATGGAGCATTTATCAAGAATTATACCTTTCTACTAGCCAGGCAGAGTATTTTTGTATTTCTTAGCATTTCATTAGTTTGATAATTGTTAGCTTCCTGAGTGCAAAAATTGAAGTGTTACTGTGCTGCTGGTTGTGGCTCTGGTGGTCTTACAACTAAAAAGAGACAAACACTATAAATATTATGGCAACATTCAGTTTAGGTTTAAACCCTAAAATATACCCCCCACGTGATATGTGGGGGGTATATTTTCTGGTAGGTATTGCAAATAGAGATACTGTAATAGTAACTCCTTACCATTAAAAAAGGAGGTTAATTGAGTTGTAGGTAACAGGCTAAGACATGGGCAATGGGAAGTGGTTCCACTCCTGCTGCTGCCACTGTGGTCATGAGCAAGTCCTTTACTCTCTCCGCGCCTCAGTTTCTCAATGCATGATGGCAATTAACTGCTTAGCTAGTGTTTGCACATTGTTCTGAATTAGTAGCTGTCAGGAGAGCCTTTGTTAACAGATTTCTAAATATTAACAGTGGAAAAAAATGTGGGTTTTGTCTGATGAAACACAGGTTCCCATCATTTGGTGTGACAGGCAGTCCCAGTTTCTCCCTTTGCCTGATGATTTCTGTCAGCATTATGAGATGGAGGCCTCTAAAATGTTAAATCTTCTAGATCAGATCTGACTACAAAATCCTATTTAGACTAATACTCTGATGTGATTGTGCTGTAATCCAGTGAATTAACAGGACGATTTTTAAAAAGTAGCTGAGCTATATTTTATTCAAGGAAATGCTTAACCAGAACCTGTGTGGAACTGAGGAATGTAGTTGGTACAGTTTCCTCAAGAGAGTTTGTCCTTGATGAGTTGACCTGACAGAAACCCATGAGATCAGTAAGTATTGATAGATCTGCTCTCCATAATGGCAACTGAGGTATGGAGGGACCAAGACTATTTCTGTTCAGGTAGTGAAACGCTGACACAGAGGAGAAGAGAATCCAAGGAGTCATATGAGAAGATGCTTTTATATTTATAGACTATATTCCTCCTGATATTAATTTGGTACAGTACCAGTTAAAAGAACATAAAGCTGTAGTTCTGTCTTCTGACTGCTTCTTAATGTGTTTAATATCTGGCCAGCAATGGTGAAGAGATCCACACGGCCGAGACCGGATGACCTCCTTGGAGCTGAAATCATTAATTAATATGTTTAAATCATCAAAAAAAAGCAAAGGTAGATGTGAAATGTGGCTATACATGTGCAGTCACGGGGCTCATAGCTAATGATGTGCAAATTGCCATCGAGGCTGTTAGTGCTGGGCTCTGTGCTCTCCCAGCTGACAGCCGAGAATCCACCTTTGGCCGTGTCCGACCGATCCCGGGGGGGCCTTGGCTGGGGGTTCCCGGTGCACAGGGAGGCAGCTGGCTGTGGAGATGGGCTCCCTTAGAAGAAGGGGTAAACTTTCTGCTTGGTGTTTAACTTAACCTTAGGCTCAGTTCATTGTGCTTCTTCCCTCGGCTCTTTTAGAGCACGTTGTCCCATACGGGCATTGTGGCTCAAGAGGCCAGGCTGGATCTGCCACAGGGCCTTGGTTTTGTCTCTCGGGATTGTCTGAACCATAGGTGGGTGTTATGTATCTGTAAAATCCCCTCTGTAGGATTGTTTGCTTGAGCAGATGTTACATTGGCTTTAGAGCTGTAATTATTCTTTGTCTGGTTGCTTGAAACAGGCGTTGAAGGAATGACAGGTTCTAGGATAATACAGAAATGTGGGGGGTTGAATTACATATACAGTGTGTTAAGTTAATACGAGGAGAATAATCCACATTGTAAAGAAAAGAGAATCCTTCCTAGACCGACAGAAATATACACTTTTTTTTAGGCTTTCAGTGTAGCAATGCAGGACTTTCAAGTGGAAAATTGTTAATTTACTATAATGAATTGAAACGTGAAAAAAACAAATATTTAGTTAATTGCCTCATAAATCTGTCTGTTACTATCAGTGAAATTAAATTGATAAACAGTTCTTTAAAATTAATTTCCACAAGGCAGTGTGCAGATTTTATTTTATTCAAACCCTATTAGGTATTTGTATGAAAGAAAGCATAAATTTAAAAGGGCGTGTGTGACAAAACACACATTTCCTAACATGGGTTCTGAGGTTTTAATATGTTTGGCGTAATGAGGAGAGCTCAACGTTAGCTACTTTCAAAGGCAATACCAGCTGAAAAGTGGAAGTACATCATATTCTTATGATTGTATCATGTCTCTTTGCTGTCAGTACAGCTGAACTCGGAGTCCTTTTGCTGCTGGGGTCAGAGGACCGTGGACATGACACTTGAACGTCACGTGTGGTTTTGGGCTGTTGCCAGGGATGGAAAGTTCTTCGTGAGGCTGAGGAGAAGGCAGCTCTCTCAGGGGGACTAGGGGGCTTATTTCTGGTCAGTGCCAGGGTGGGAGTTCGTGGTGAGAGGGGGAGCTTGGTGTTTTATGGTTCTGGGCCGGTGTTGCCTCCACAGCCACAACTTTTCCCGGTTTTGAGCCTGCTGCAGTAGCACTTACAGGCCCTTGTTGTGAAAGGAGGTGGGAAGCTGAGTGCTCTTGTACTTTAATCACCTAATGACATTATGCCCTGTGCAGTATCAGTTCGTCAAAGTAAGTGGGGCACTACACAAAATTAAATCATTTGATATACTCCATCCTTCCAGCAAATGTAATAGGAACATCCTTTCTGACCTCTCCCAGTGACATTCAGCAGGAGAAAACTTGTCTTGTGGTGTATGACCCAGTGTTCTGGAAATGCACATAATGATAATTCCTCCCTGCTATATGGTGTTGTTAGATAGTCTTAAATTTCAGCTTGATGGTTGTCATCTCAGAGCTTAGAGGTGGATGAATGGTTGCAGGTTACAGCTGGTCTTATGGTAAAGTTTAACGTGTGAGAGCTGGGGCTCCTCAGTTTTCTTCCCTCAGCCATCTCTCCTTGAATGACTGTCATCAACTCCCTTAAACTTTCATTCCCTCAGATGTTTTGCTTGACAGTAGTTGCTTCTTCCCAGAGGTATAATGGGGCATGGCTTGATCTGATTCGTAAAGAGCTTTAAGATCCCACAAAGAAACCAGCTAGAGGGACAAAATATTAGTGATAACAGTGACCTGTAAGACTTCAGAGGAAGGAGGTTCCAAACACATTTTCATTTAACTTTAATAATACTTTAATAATCAAAAGAAGAAATGTAATGTTTAATATTTAAACAAAATTGCATTCCCTTTCTTCTCATGTTAAGTGAATATTAAAGCAGGATGGAAGCTAGTTTACATATTTTTGCACTAGACTGTTTTATTATTAAATACTGAAATGTGCTGGAGTTGGCCAGCCTCCAATGAATATGATTCAACTTACATTGCATTTTAATATGTGCATGTTACATAGTATAATATTTCTATTAGACAAATGTTTGATGGTAGGGAAATAAAAAAGGATGCACTTTTGTTAAGTAGCACATTGTGTTCATGTTATGAAAATAAGTGATATTCATTTGCTGATTGACAGCAGAAGGGACAAAAGTAGAAAAGTTTTTGGACTGCAAATAACTATTATTCAGGATGCAGTAACCCATGTGTCTGGTCTTGACAGTGCAGGGTATAGTTAGTGCTGTGGAATGTGTGCCTGAGATTCTCCAGAGACTAAAGAGCACAGGAGCTTTCTCTCTATTTGCCTGTAGTAAGTGTTGGTGCCCCCCAAAATGCATAGGAGTTCTCTTTTTAATACAATCTTTTGTATTAAATCTTTTAATACAATACAATCATTTTAAACCAGTGAGGTTTTCAGAGCTGATAGGAGCAGTAAACCTAGTCTGAGTGAAGGAGATAAGTTCAGATGAGTTGTGAAGCTCTTTGACACAGAGTATTCTGTTTGAGAGCATTCTTTGGAGAAAAGTTTCCCAGAGCTGTTAAATATAAATATACCAGCTCCTTTGTACTTAACACATGGTTTCATGTGCCTCAGTTTTGTCAGGGCAATGACAGTATTTTGGGGAGCTCTTTGCCCTGTTCCTTTGGGCTTTACTGGGTGTTTGCTGTTGCCTGTTGTCAGAGACAGGATGGGTTAAACAGAATTTTGGTCTGTTTGGTCCCCTTCTTCTGGGAGTTTGGCCCTAAGTAGCCCTGTTTTGTTCATTGTGATATTTCAGTCATTCATGAAGTCAGTTATACATGTGAGATTTCAAACACATTCAAAACGTAATTGGGGAAACAGATATAGTTTCTCTTTGGCTCTGGGAACTGCAGTACTGGGATAATCATTTGCATCACACCCACCTTAAACATTCAAGTCATTTCAGACATGAGGTTGTAGTTATAACCAGTCTAAATAACATTTTATTATGATTCTTCTCTGTGTAAAGAAGTATTTTACAATTTTTAAGTGCTTGTTTTTAGCTTTCAAATCCCAGAGCATATTTCAAACTTGTGTAACACCTACATGCCATATCCCTAATTGCACAGCATTCCCATGTCGACTTAAATTTAAGGGTGTTGTTTTTTCAGGGAGCATGATACATTTGGTTTACTTTTTCTCAGTGACAAGGTCTGTGATCTGCCTGGTGTGTGTGTGTGTCAGTACTTACTGTGGGGTAGAGGCAAATTTCATTATTCCTGTCAGTTGGTTGAGATGTCATGTGTGTAATCTATAACATCACTAGATATATATGTATATAATCACTCTTTAGTTCAAGGTCATAATGACCTGTGGGGTAGATTAGGAAAATTATTTGGTATCTCGATTTTTTTTTTTTTGAATTAAGAAATGCTTAAATTTCATTTGATTTACCTTTGTCTCTGCAGTCAGTAGCAACATGTTGTAAGGAATGACCATAGAAGTTCTGTAGCTCTGGCATGTGCTGGTTTGTACTTAAGACTTTTTAAACTCTTGGCGGTGGATAAAAAAATTCTGTTAACATGAGGAATATAGCAGAAAAGTTAGTTATAGAAAGAAGTTGCTGTGACTTAGAGCTGGCTGTGCTATGACACCTGGCTTTTTTTGTCATTATTAAATGGCTGGGTCCCATCCAGCCTTCATTGAATTCACTGGGAAAATTGCCAGTAGCATCAGTTGAAGTTTTGAACTATGCCCTTGGAGAGGATGTAAACCTCAGCAATGCTGATGAACTTTGTGCTGGTTTGGTTAAATTATTTTGTCATACTTTATACCTTGTTTATAAATGAGGAGTAAACATTATATGTTTGCTGTAGACATGAGCAGTATTTGTTATAGATTATCTTCCTCACTAGAAGCCAATGATGATGATAATCCATTGACCTGCTGACTCTGAATCTATTTAGGAAAAATAACCACAAAATATTATTATTATTTCCTAAGGTATAGAACAGGCACCTTGTTGCTGTGAGGCTTTTTAAAGTCCAGTGGAAGAACGCTTAAAACTTGGAGTTCGAAATGTTCTGGGTTCTTTACAAGCTTATGAGCATTAAGTCTTATGAAGCTACAAGATCATTGCATCTCCTGCAATTTGCTAGTGCCCAAGATGAGCAATATATTTCACAACAGCACTGAAAAGGGGGTGCATGTGTACTTGAATTTGAAATGAGAGCACCTTGCATTTATTTGATCATCTCTGTCCATTTCAGTAGATGCCGCTACAACACACTGAGACCATTATATAGGGTTTCAACTGAGAGAAGAATAATTTATTTAAGAGATAATTTCTTAGCTGGTGTCCTAAATAACAAGCAATTGAATTATATTAGGCTTAGAGTACCGTTTTTCTGTGCACAGGAGTCTCTGAATCAGTCTGTATGTGTGCACTGCACACAGAGACCTGTGTGAACTTCTTCAGTCTAAAACTGATGAATGAAATAGTCATCCTACTGAATTTTTAATTTTCCTGTGGTGGTATTCTTCAGCACATGTTAAGTTTAAGAACATGTGGTTAAATAGCTGCACAGCATGTGAAAATGCTCAAGGGAGTAGAGGTGCCTGTTAGTAAATGAATGCATTTATTAGAGCTGTAGGAGCCCACAGAAGCATTTCTGTGATAAAATACTCAAGCAGTTGATTGTGCTGATTCATCTGTACCCAAAAGGTTGTGTTAATCATGATTGTTTTGTGTCTTCTTTAAAAGACTAGATTTATATCTATCTATTCTGCCATCTATTAGGTCTCACTGCCAACATTTCAAACATATATAAATGTGTGGAATCCATTTTTAAGGAAGCATCTGACAGGTGCCCAGGAAGGTTTTGAGTGGTGGTATTAAAGACAAAAAATTAATTCTAAATATGAAAAAAGATAAAGACAAAAGTAGAATTCCAAAATGGTTTTCAGCGCAGATGTAAGAGTGCAGTCTGTACACATTAGGTGATAGTAAGTTAAAGATTTTGAATTTCCATATATTAAAGTAGATTTTATGCTTCGAAAATGGTAAATGTACAAAAAATGTACATTTTCAAGAAAGGCTTCACAATTTGAACTGTTCAGGTGAAGGAAAAACAGACTAACAAGCATCGTGAGAATATTTTTAATTGCATCAAATTAGTGTTATATCTTGGGATAAATATATGTAAAATATACTCTTTGTAGCAGTACTATGCCACATTTGCTATTGATGTGTATAAAGAATAATTCACAGCATGCAACTAAACACAACTATATTTATCTGTAGCACATTAATACACAGAGTACTGGTGCTGATAGGCTGCTAGGAAGCTGATGACCACTAGGATGTCTTTGGGAAATATTCTGTGAAATATAGTATATACTTTGGCAAAGGCTTCATTGCCATCAGTGAATTTTGAAGAAGCTCCAAATCCCAGGAGATATAAAAATTAAAAAAGCAAAACAAAGACATTTAAAAACCTGTCATGTCCTGTTAAACTCAGAAGAACAATGAAATTCAGAGTTTAGGTTGAACGTCCTTTCCTATTCAACCCCCTTGTAGTGATCAGAGTCCCCTTACAGTCACAGCACATTAACCATCTAATAAAGCTTTTTAATCCAGCTCCAGTGTCCTGAATGTAATTCATTTGATGCCAAAATGCTCATAAATTTCACATTTATTTAAGTTAGTTACAGTTTATCATTGGTTTATTGCGAATCATAACTAGAATACTGGATTGCAGGTGTTTCTGGGAAGTTGATATCGACACCTCAATATGTATTCATTTACTTAAAGAAAAAAAAATTACAACCAAAATAACCCTGTAATGTTATCTTAACTAGCCCTTTTATTTATGAATCAGATGTTTATTCTTAGAAATACTGCATGTTGGAAAGCTGTTTTATGTGACTGATGTTCTAATGACTGTTTGTCTTTTAATGTCCTTCTGAAGCTGTGTTTATAAATAGTTTTCTCTTCAGTTTTCTTTTTCCCCCTCTTTTCCTTCAGTTTTGCTTTTGTTTCTCATACTGCAAATTTGAACTGACAAGAAGACTGTAATAGGACTCCAAAACATACCTTGAACACACATTGTTAAGCAAATTACAATTGCTGATGTCATTTACACGTGTTGCCTTTCAAAGGATGAACATGTTCATTTAATTTGCTTTTTAAATATCCATAACAGTGTCCCCAAGCATTTTAATAAAACAGAAACAGTTAATTATTGCCGAATAAGGGTACCCAAATATAGTGATCTGCAGCTTGCATTTAAATGTATCTGACAGCACTTCTCTCTTGAAGAGAAAATTGTGCAAATTGCCAGTTATTATATTTTTTAATAAATAAATCTTGACTCTGTTTCTCTCTTTCTTCCCCACCATACTGCAATACTGTTCAACAACCATACTTTCAGTGGGACCATTTCTATTACAGAGTGATTGAGCTCTGATTTACACATCAATTACCCAACTTGATGGAGATTTTCATGCTCCCCTAGCTGACATCAATGAAGCATAACTGCGTAAGCGCTTTATTTCATCCCAGTTTTTGATAACTCAGACTGATAACTAATCATATTGAAAGACAATGTGCTATGATACAGGAAACAATAAATGCTCCCCTTTGAAACCTCATCTGTTCTTTATATGCTTACTATTCAGGAGCTTATCTCTGTCATCCATTCCCCCAGAATCGTTCCTTCCAAATTCACGTGGAGGAAAGGTTTGGGGCTGCATTATACCAAAAAGAGGAGAAAATTGTTTTGTAGTTACTTGGTGTGTGTGGGAATAACTAAAAAGAACGAAGAATATGACAAATATAAGCCAAACCCTTAGCCTCCTAGCTTACATTTCCATAATTTGCCCAGGGGTCTCTTGGGTGTTATTTTCTTCGGAGGCTTTAATCTTCTACATTCTCTGTTAAATGTGCTACAGGAATGGCATTGTTTTTAATGCAAATTGTGAAGAGATTTAGCTCATGTGGATAGATAACCAGTGACCATCTCAAGTATTTCTCTGCAGAACTGTTGAACATCAAAGACAGAATATTTATATTTAAAAATAAATCATTTATCTTGAAGTACAGTGATAGATATGTTCTCTGCTAGACACTTTCAATAACTATTCATGCTATGAAGAAGAAGACAGCATTAAAGTAAATGTTAAATATGAATGATACTGAGAAGTTGTAAAGCTATTCTATCATGACTTGATTGGTCTCTGTTAAGTAGGAAAATTACCAGGACAAAGATGCAAGTTCAGTGGTGATAAACAGAGGAAGAGGAATTTTTCTATTTTAAGTGTGGTGGTGGTTATGTTGTTTATCATTAAGTGAAACAAAGACTTCAGATCAGCAGGGGAGATATGTTAAGTTGGCCATATTTCTGCTTAAAGATCAGATTTTGAAATTCCTCTCATTTAGTGAATACATTTTAAGACCTGCGATGAAATTTAAGTCCTGAGGCTGCTTTTTTCATTTTTCTTTTTCATTTGAAATAAATGTATTGAAATACCAGAGTTTATATAAGGACAGTCTGAAGAGATGAAGGAATTACAGTGTTGTGGTACTCTGCTTTTACATGAAATTGGTGCAGTTATGGTGAGATAAATCTGGAGTTATGAACAAGTGAATTCCCATTGTAAAGTACTTGTTAGTTTGATTACCAGCTTAAATGCTTTTTACTTTACATTTTTTAGCTCACATTGAAAAAGAATTGGCCTGGTATGGGCATGTAAGCATGTATTTTAAGCATGGGGGATATTCTCATTGACCCGAGTTGGATTTCCCATGTAGGAAATATTTTCATGAGTGGGTTTTGATTTGGGATGTTTAATACCTTGTGCAGGCATGAGAGTTAGTTTTCAAGGAAGCTGAGTTTACTTCTCCAACTTCCTGAGTGCTTGTGGGCAAAGTAAAAACTATGAAGAAACAACCTTGGGAAAGGACTTTCAGTTCTCAAATTCGTATCATTTTATATCCACTGTGTCTTAGTTTAGAAGCTTGTGTTTATTTCTTGTTTCCACAAATGACAAACATTTCAGTTTGAGAACTTCTTTCATCATTTAGGCACATCCGATATTTTAAGGGGGGTGGAGCCAGTACAGGGGAATGTTTGATTTGATCATAGTGTGCATTTTTGTGAATTGAGATGTATTATTGAGTACAGCAACTACTTCTTCCCTAACTTGTGGATAAATGCTGTTTTTCTTGAATGTCATTCATTTATCCTCGTGGATGTAGTCTGTCGCTGCTATAAAGCCTCTCTGCTCCAGCTTTTTTATTGATTCTTTCCCTATTGGGCTCTTGTTGTTTTGACTGAATCAACAGAGCAGTGTTCTGTTCTCATTCATGATTTGTCTGCAACATTAGGTGTTTGATCATTTTTCTCTCTTCTCCTTCTTAATATCACAGAGACTACTCCTTCCAACTGGTCTGACTTCTTTCTTCTACTCTTTCTCCTGTCTTTCAGGCTCTTGTCTGGCTTGCCTAGTCCGCTGTGCTTTGGAGACTACTTCTGTGGCTGTGGTTAGCAAAACTTTGAAAACAAACCTCAAACGCTCGATCTCAGCCTTTAGCTGTTGGTTTCATTTCATCAGCTTTCCTTTAACTCTTCCCTCTAACCTCTTACTTTGTTGCAGTCTGTCCTAAAAGGTTTTTTCTTTTCTCTCTAGATCTTTCTCACCACATCCTCTCACTTTCACCACAGATGATTGTACTATCCTTTCCAGTGCCTCAAATTTTGCTCTCCTTCTAGTTCTCCTTTTTGTAGCCAGCGCTTGTCTGACTTCCATCTCTTATCGCCAGATCCACATTTGTAGCTTCCAGTCCAAAACCTACATGCCTGTCTGTTATCTTTTGCCTTGATATAACCTCCTTCTGCCTCAGCCACCTTCTCCCCTTCTCCGTTCTCCGGAGATCGAGATGGATCTGGGTTGTCCCCACAGCCCCCGAGGGCTGCACCGAGGGTGAAGGTGCAGCTCCACAGCCTCGCTGGCACTGCAGGCTCACACAGGCTGAGCACCTGGGCTGTCACAGTGCATCAGCTCACCACTGTCCCTTAGGCTGTCTAAGAATGACAAATGGATGTATGCTGCTCTGATTGTAAAGAACTAAGTATCAAATGCTGTTATTCAAAATGCATTTGCGGCCTGCCCCAATGTTAAACGTATCAAAACCATAATACAGTTGTAGTTGCTATTCTTTTTGCCATATCCAGCACGCTGGTAATTTGTAGATCAGTGGTCTCTTGTACCATGCTTACTGCTCACCATTCCTGATCTTCTAAGATTTATGTACAGACTTCCCCATTCAAATTCAATTATTAATCTAATAAGTTGTAACAAAACAATAGAGCTCATGTATTTAAACTGCATTGTCACATAATAGTTGTGCCTAGGGAACTGGCCTTCTTGGATACAATGAATACTGTGGCCTACAGCTGTTTCCTTCTAAATCTTGTTTTAAAATGTTTGCAAAAGTCTGTATTGTGATATCCCAGTCTCGTGGCTTTAGAGGACTCATGAAGTATTTCTCATACTATAGTGAGACAGACTGAACTCTGATGTTCCTCATGGTATCTGACTATAGTTTTCACTGACACCTTCCCCACTAATCACATATCTGTATTTCACAGAACATTAGTTAAGCTAAAAATTAAACACAAGTCCCAGAGATTGCATTGTGGCTACATTAAGAGTTTCTGGAGAGCATCCCATTAGGTTCTCAGTGCACTGCAGCCTTAAGATCTAATCATTGTCCCTCTTTGGATTAAAAGGAACCCAAATAAATTGTTATCCTAATCTGTGTATGATCTTACAATATTTGACTTCCTGTAGACACAATCAGCACCCTGTCAAGTGTTCCCATAGCAAAAGTACATTTGCAGAGAAATAAGCCAAGTAATGGACCTGACAGGATGAGCAACCACTTCCTTTTGCATAGATACTTTGTACACTTAAGGGTGCCATGTGACTGTGTCAGTGGAAAGTTCAAAATGAAGCTTTTTTTTTCTGTTTTTTTCTTTTTTTGTTGTTTTTTTTTGTTTGTTTGTTTGTTTGTTTTTGTTTTTGTTTTTTTTTTTGTTCTCACAAGAGAATATACAAGAGAGGGATTTGGATTGATGCAGAGGTGGCAATTCACTTAGGGCTTTGCTTGTGTTGTAACATGGATTCTCACAGTTTGGTTCTGTGTAAACACTGCTGGGGTCCAGGGCTTGAGGTGCACCTTTGCATTCACCTCTTGGGTGCATGGATAACATTCATAAATGCACTACGAGAGAAATAGTTCAGTAGTTTGTGTTGGAAAATACTGTATTTTCAACCTTTTTACTGTTAACACTGTAAATACTGTGTTAGCTCAAGTTAATGGCTTTTAAAGTGGTTATGCCACTCTGAATTATGCCATTGCTGTTTTCATCATTTTTGAATTTGTGGTTTTGTAATGTGTCATAAAACATATCTAAATAGTCTTAGGGCCTCTGCTGGTTTTTCTCAGATAGGATATGGCATAATGCCTCACTTGGTTCCCTAAATACTTTGCATGCTTGCAACCAGAGCTGGCTTTTAGGTAACAAAATGCTGGAACCTCACGAGGGGCAAGATATGTTCTGTGCTGTAGGCTGTGATCTCTGTGTTCAGTGGCCAGTTTGATTTGAATGGGCCCAGGATTTCACCCTGAAACCCCAGGCCAGGGAAGCCATTGAGAAGCTGTAAAACACAGCTCTAACCTTCATGAATAATTCTTTCTGAAGTGAGTGCTGGCACTGCCTGGGACAGGACTGCTCCCGTAAGCAAAGATGATTTATGCAGGATATAAAATCATTCTTAGACCAGATCCATGAGACTGGATTTATAACTTCATAATGATCTGATCTTGCTGCAAGAATCACCCAGTCTATGGGTCAAACTGTCAAAGAAATCCCTGGGAAGATCTCCCATGAGAGGGATAACTATAGTGTGTTCCTACTCCTCCTGGGCTGGATTATTTCTGGGTTAAACCAGCCCCCTACTCCAGCAGAGTTGTGGGGAGGAGCCTTGTCCTCATCTTTGGGTACCAATTTGGGAAACAGCTTGCATTGACTTATTTCCATACATGTGTATTATAATGTGGGTTTAGGATATGAAAGGAAGGGATGCTTATCCCCCCTTCACTTTTAGTGAACAGTTTGCTTGTGGTTTGCAGCATTGCATCAGCAATGTGGTCACATATAGAATAGTAAAGTGACTGTTTTTACAACAGTTTCCCTTCTGTCTCTCTCAGGAAACCAGCAAACAGTACTAAACCTTCTGCAGAAATACCAGGATTGATTATAACAATGTTCTGGAGCTTGCTTTTGGTGTTAGTCATGCCACTACATCAGGAGGTGTTATAAATAAATAAATTAAACAAAACAAAATGTGACATGTTTTCTGCCTTCTAACCTGTAGAAGGAAAATGTGCATGGAAATCATTCAGCTCAGCCTATGTAGGTGGCTTTGCATTCAGTTTACAAGCCATAATCAAGCCTTATTCAATCCAACTCTGAGTGGTCTTGAATTGCTTAAACCAATTATTAATTCATATTTTTTATTTAGGGATCTCTCTGTGGCAGGTCTTTCCTTTTTTCTTTCCCTGCCTGTACAAAAACAAGTATATGAGTGTAAGGATAACATGGAGTCATCAGGCAACAGACATATGCTTTCCTGTGCTCTCTGCAGGGCTTGCAGGTTCAAACACAACCTGCCTGAATCATAAGAACTTTAATTGAGTAGATAAAGAGGTCCTCATAATTATAAACTGCAGTAGGTATAACAAGAGGCTAAATACATAGCTGTGGTTTTAATTAGCTGGTGCTTCAAATTAGTAATTGTGGTTTCACTCAGAAATCAGTGACTTTATACACTGTTAAAGCCTCATCACTGTGCAGTTCATTCCTCATTATATCTCTCGGTGTGAAGCTTTCAATACAACATCATGCTGAGCTAAAAAGGCAAAAGTTGTAGATATTTGGTTATCTTCCAAGTGCAGTGGAGCTCTGTGGAGATTTAATTCATTCTCGCCAGAGACAGGAGAATTAACTGTTCTTTGTTACAGCTGTAATATGTATGTTTGTGTGTAAGCATTTGTACACAGAGGCTGTGTGTGGATGTGTGCATGCATGTCCAGCACCTATCAGGGAAATACTGCTTGTTGCAGATAACATCAGGGCATATACCAAATCTGCTATTCAAATTGTCATCTGGAATTTGGTAGCTAATTAGCTGACACAAAGCAGAGCCAAAAGCCTCATAACAAATCAAATACGGGTTGAAAGCACAGAAGTGTCCCTTAATGCTTGTCACATGAGAGGTTGTCAGTGCAAGTTGAAGCATGCATCTTTTCCTTTCCTATTTTTTCCCTCTCCTTCAGGGTTTTAATTATATCTTTTCCCTCAGAGGAGCAGGAGGTAGTTTGTAAAGCCAAAAGACCAAAGTACTTCAGTGCTATTCAGGGGAGAAGTGAATGTGGTCTCTCAGCTTGTCATCTAGGTCTGGCAGGTGCACAAAGTAAGCTGACACACAGATAAGTGCCACTCACCATTGCTACACTGAGATGCTGGATTCTTTTCTGTGTGTTTGTATGTAGAATTTTATCTGATACTGGAATCAACTATCCCAAAGTCTCTTCTGGCAGCCTGCTGCTACAAAACCACTTCGTAACCCCCCCCTTGACACCTACAGTGAAACTGTACATAAATTTTAACAAGAAGTGGTACAGAATTAGGTGGTCTAAACCACACATGGATGACCTGGAGCATTGGGATGGATGTTTAAATGGATTTTTAGCTGTTGCTGTGCTTCCTTGACTTCACATTTGCTTTCTCTGCCCATACACGCTCTGTGGGCACACGAGTGTGTGTGTGTGTGTGTGTGTTCACACTCATGTGTATGAACAGGCTGTTCATACAAAGACATCAAAGTATATTTTATTACTCTGCATAATACTCTGTTAGTTTGAAAAGAATATTTGTCTCTGTTTTCATTTTAGAAGTGTACTGACTGGCCTACTGCCCAATTTTGCATAGTTTTACGATTCCAGGTTTAAATTTGGAAAAATTGTTCAGTGGCTGCTTCTTTCTTTCAGAATTATCCTTGGGAATTGCATTGTTTCTGATGTTTTATGGCTATTACTGATACTTATGAACATGTAACTAAATTATGGAGGAAATAACGTGTTGTCCTTTCTCTCTTTCTCTTCTTCAGTCACTATGAACAAGACCGGAGTGCACTTAAGCGGAAGGAGTGGGAGAGAAGAAACCAGGAAGTCCAGCAAGATGAAGATCTCTTTGCTTCAGGTTTTAACCTCTTTGGGGAACCCTACAAGGTAAGTTGCACTGTTATATTTTGCATTTTCAGAATGGCTTTTACAAATACAGATAAAGCTTCTCTTCACCTGCAAGAAAGGGAAGTATCACATCTGCCTTGGTACTTATACTCTTGAATACACTGATTGTACAGGTCAGCATATGGCAGCAGAGCAAAGTGAATGTGCTGTCCAACTTAGCCTGCTAGCATTGGCAGAATCAGGAATTTTGGTTACAGTCCAGTTCGAGATTCCTTCCTCTAAACAAATAGCAAAGTCCTGCAGTAGAAGTATGTGCAGCTCCTATTTCTATAAGTGGGTTTGTACAAAGCTAGCTATTAGTTCTTTTATTTTTAAGAAGAAAATATACGAGTTGTTAAAACCAATGTCCCCTCTATAAATAATGAGTTCATAAGCTTTTTTGTGCAATCATAACCATCCAAAGAAGTCTTTTGGGAGACTGAATCTTTGGGGAGCATAACAAGGGTATGAAAGGGACTTTTATGACAAGTCTTATTCTCTCTAAGGAGCCTTGCTGCCTGAGATTTTCATCACCAAGGGATGTCCCCCTTTATGATTTCTGCTGCTTTGATTTTCAGTAAGACATTCCCTAAAGAATTCATCAGAATGTAAATTTCCATATCTCTTTCTCCTCCCAATCAGTGACATCCATTGAAAGGCCACCACTTCATCTTTCCATTTTACATTGTTAGCAGCTGTAAGGGAAGATGAGGGCTCTTTGAAAATCACCCAGAAAGGAGGAGAAAAGACTGTCGTTATAATCATATGATGTCTAATAATTATAGACCACGAAAGTGTGGTGGATACACTTGACTCCAAGCTGTACTTTGGTTCAGGCTGACTTGAGGAGCAACAGGCCTTTCGTCCTTGAGGTGAACTTGCCTGCTGGAAACCCCTGGCTGGCGTTCCAGGGAGTGAAGGTGTCTTGAAAAATACTTCAAAAGGCGGTTTTGAAATCCAAAAGTGCAAGGTAACCAAAGCACAGAACAAAATATCAGAGCTAAAATGAAGATGTCTCTCCCTACTCTCTTGACTAGCAGCCAACTTCTTCACCCTATAAATACTGCCATCAGGGTGGGCCCAGTTTGATCTTACCCTGAAGTGCAGCTGGACTGCACACCAGATGACCCTCTGCTTGAGCAGGGATGCCTCTCAAGGGGTAGAGATTCCTTCCTTACCCAAGGCAGGGAGATCCCTTACCCATGACACATACTTGATAACTGACTGATACTATGCTGAATTAATCCTATGAAACATTGCTAGTCCATGTAGCTACTCAATATTATTGTAAATATTATATGAATAATTCCATTAGACTTAAACCATTGACCAAGTCTGAGGCTAAGATTGGATCCAGCCATGCTCAGGGTCCATAAGGAGTTTAGAGAGCAAGAGGTCTATTCTGAGCCTTCTGACTGATGGGAGGGTTCTCCTTAATCTTTGCATCTCTGGTCTCTTGAATTAGAACCATTCTAACTCAATTTGCCTTTGTAGGTTTCTTCCATGCAACAATTAAGAAGGTGAACCTTGGCATAAAACTTACTGCTGGCAATAAGTTTTAATGTCAAACCACTGTTAAACTTTGTTGAATTCCGTTGAATTTATCAACCTCTGTCAAATTATTTTACCTCAATAAAACACGTTGCTGCTTCTCTCTTTTGAGTGAGGTGCATTCCACTCATCCATGACAGACATATTCAGCCAAATAAGGACTATGCACCAGGATAGCTTGTTTGTGGGGTCTTTTTGGTTTTGTTTTTATAAAAATCTGATAAAGGCACTATTTCTGCTTTGTACTGCATTTTAGCTTCTTTATGGGAATAATAACTTACTATGAACTGATTTTGTTGAGACTTCCTACATGTCAGGGGCATATTTTCATTCATGCAAGTGGTCATTTGAATTTTAGTAGATAGACCAGTTTGCAAAACACTGCAAAATTTTGTGTCAGGAACCAAAAACACGCAACACCAATATCTGTTGTACTTCTTTCTTTTATTCCCAGATTTAGTGTCCTTACTTGTTTATCATGCCTTCCTCATTTGCTTCAACAGTATCTAGAGAAGGGACAGTTAGGGTAGGGAATACCACCACTGCTCGTTTTGATGTTTTAAAGACTGAACAACTGGCAGCTGTTTTTTGGGTTGCAGTAGGGTTGGGGATATTAAAAGTTGCTTGAAGAAAAGAGCTCAGGTTTTCTCATGGAGTTTGCTGCCACTGTGCATCACAAGATGTGTGGATTATCTGCCTTCATCTATCATCTCTCTGCTGTTACAGCGTCTTTCTTTCCCTCTGTCAAATAAAACGTAGGTGTTCATTATAGTTTTGGACAAGTGCGTGTTTCTACATTGCTTCTTTGTAGTTTGTGTGTGTGCACTCACATGAAAAGAGATATTTACTTCTGTGGGTGTACAAAATACATTTGTGCACGCTTGTTAAAAGATAAATGCCTCCTTTAGAAGCTCCGCTGTCTCATGCGGGGAAACAACACCTCTGACAACGTGATGACATCCAGCATTATTTTGGGAAGGTCAGGCAGCGAGGGCTGTGTTGCTCTTTAATGCAAGTGGGTTGCAGGTCCTGCCTCCGAGCTCTGGTGCAACCTGCTCGTGCTTGATTTTGCAGAAGGGATCAGAGAAGGGCCTGCAGTGTTGTGGCAACAGACACTTGAAAAGGCAATGCTGGAGTTTTCCTGAGAGAAACTGTAATTTTACTACTGAATTGTTGATACCTTTTAATGTTTTGAATTAGTAAAGAGTTTCAGAGATGAGTATTTTAAAAGAAAACAGTAGGAGCATTTTTGTTACTTTTCAAAGGAATTGCCTCAGAAGAGTTCAACTTGAGAAAGAGAACCCAATGGGCAGCATTTCCATTGTGGAGCCTTTGGTGAATGTTAAATCATTTATCTTTTTTCAGGTAAAGCCCCTCCATGCTTTTCAAGCTTAGCATAAAAAAGATCTCAGCTTCTAATCCGTGGAGGTTAGTTTAACTATGAGGCATAAGAAAGTGAATGAATTATGAAACCTCAAGTTTCATACAAATTTTCACAAAACCCTTGTAAATTGGACCTGTAAGTTTGAGTGCATTAGTTCTTTTCTTTGTAAAACTATAATGCAATAGCTAGCTAGCAAATTAGTCTTCCAGTAGGATTCTGTACAGATAGTTTTTGAAAGAAATAGGAGCAAATGCAGGAAGGTGTACATTTCCTAAACTAACAGGAGCCTAGAATGAGGGGGAAGGCTAGTAACCATGATTCATAAACTAGGCATATAATTTATGCCTTGGAATACTCAGAATGCTGCATTTCCTTGATAGAAACAAAATTGTGCTTTAACATGCTGTTCAGAAAACAAGATGTACAGGGGTTTCCTTTAAGAAATCAGCCAATTATCCGGAATATGAAGGTAGAAATTGCCCCTAATCTGGAAGTAACAAAGAGCAACCAGAAATTATGACTGGATTTTGTGTTTCTCTTGCTGGTATCCAGGTTTGTCAATAATACTGTGCTGCTCATGAGAGCCCTGAATTTGTTGTGGAAATAAAGTAAAAACATTAATGTTATCCCTTATGTCTTAAATACAGATAGTGCAGTGCACTACATCCCTGAGCTCGTTCAGATTGTGAAGCACAAATCTGATGTTGGTTCTGTGTGCTCTAGTTTTATTTAGGTGTAAACCAAATTACCACTCACATTCATAATGTGTTGTTTTGCTTTGCAGTCTGGTCCAAAGGCCACTGAAGAGAGTACTTATCCTTCCATTGACTTCAGTAACCATTGAATATGAGCTTTAGTGCACTTAAAATATGCTAAGGATGTTAAAAATAATTTAATCTCCATGGCTTTCAGTAAATATATTTATTAATGTTCCCAGTAAATGACTACAAATAATAATAATACCTAATATTTCTATAGTGTCTTTTATTCCCAGGATGTGAACATTGTGCATAAAATAGAATTAATATCAGGTAAAATTATATTTATCATTATGTGACACGTAAAAGAAAATAAGTTGAGAAAATCAGATACCTCCAATACAAAATAATTGAAAAGATCTACATTGAAATTAAAATATTGATTCCCTCTGAGAGGATCTACACAAGCACCATTTAATGTGCTGTGATGTTGAAGTGTTTCAGTGATGATATGTTGTCAGTATTTTTTTTTTTTTTTAACTTCTGCCTTCTGGAAAATAAGCTAAATGCACCCTGGAAATGTAGCTGAACCACAGAGGGGAAGGTTGGTGGTCAGGCTTTTCTCAGTACTGTTACTTCCCATGTGCTATCCCATAAGGAGTTAAAGTGTTTGGAGAAGGAGGAAACAGAACAAGTATGTAAGTGTTTAGACTTCGAATCATAATTCCTGCTGGGCCCTTAAGCACAATGGAATCTCCTTGTTTTAAATTTGGGGGTTGAACAGAAAGAGCCTGGTTTTGGCTGCTGCCCAAACAACTCATTGTGCAACTCAGTTGAAGGAGACTGCTCATATACAAAGAGCTTATTCTTGGCTTAGCTAGAATATAATTTTTGCCACTAAAATGACCAACCTAGGGACTTAGTTAGTGAATAAAAGTGATTCGTGGTTCTCCACAACTGGGATTATTAACTGTGTCAGTTAGGAGCACTGGCAAAATATATATAGATGAGAACAACATTGAACAGTTAATTTTTAAATCACTGCCTCAGTGCAGTGGTAATATATGTTAGAATCCCTTAGGATGAGCAAAAGCAAATTTGCATTTATTATCTTCTTTTTAAACATTTTTTATGGCATGTGCAGTACTAAGGAAAAAAAAAATCTTTCTGCAGTATTCTTCTCATCTTCTGACTTGTTCAGCAGTGGGTAATATAAGCAGATATTTCAGGAGAAGTGCACGCATGAATTTTTTTCATCTCTCAAACTTCTGCTTAATACTTGAGGAAAATAGGATCAGGGGCATGATAGGATCCCTTGTTGAGGAGTCTGACACTCCCTAACCAAGCACAAACTCATAGTGCTGCCTTTCCTCATCTTTATGGCCTGGTGTTAAGGTGCTGGTGGACTGTGGCACTATTTGCTTTATTGAGTGAAAAAAAAAAACAACCAAGCATAAGTAGAAGTATAGTTGACTGTATCATGACATAGCTTTGACATTTAATTCCAGACTGTAGAAGTTAACCATCTGCCTAAACAGGAACTATAGTTTTTCTTTGTTTTTATCCTTTGAGTCTTGTAAAGTAATAAGCATAGGGAATAAGATGTTTTAGTTCTCTGCTGGTCATTTCAATGGAACAGAAAGGTCAGTGAGAAGGCTGGTGCTTTGGGTCTCTGTGGGGTGAGTTAGAACAGGAAGAGAGAGGAAATTAATTATAGCTTCCAGCTTATTTGTCCATCTTTTTACAAGTGAAAGGGAAAAGGAAAAAGAAACTTTATACTTCAAAAGAAAAAGTATAATAGCAGTGAAACACAGATGAGTCAGTATTTATTTAATAATTACTGGAAATAAAAAAAAAAGCAGGATTAAAAAATACAACCAGACTGCAGACAGCGGAAGAATCCCAATGCTTAAGAATGTGGCAATCATGTCTGTTTATGTTCTGTGAGAAAATATTTTTGAATTATCTTTTTATTTGAAGCTACCGTAGCATTTGAGTGGGTAGAAGCTTTTTCTTTCCGGATTCAGATGGTAGATACTTCAGGTCAAACTGAACCTTCTATGGAAAAGTAATTGGAGTTAAACTGGAGTGAAGAGTTTGGCACTGTTACAGGCTACCCAGCTTCTATTTATGGCAGGACTGTGGGTCAAGGGGCTGATAGAGCAATAACATACTTAAATAAACTGTGTGATTGCAATTCCAATGCTCAGTAGCCAGTAATTGCACGTTCGTGTTTTGCACGATATGGAATGTACAAGCCCAACATCTCTGACATAAACCCAGCTTATTTTGAGCCTAACATCCATAACTGATGCAATTTAAACACTTCTCTGAGAGCATATTTAAGAAAATGGGAAGCAGTATACAAGTGTTACTGATGCAAGCCTGTTTCAAGAGATTCTTTGAACACAGTTATTGATAGGTTTTTCTTACATAACATATGCAAAATGTAATTGAAATTTAATTAAATGTCAGCATGACACCATTAAACAGCTAACATTTGCCATCTTCTAAGACAACTATTCTGAGCAGTAACTTGTAAATCAGGAATTTACTCACGCTTTTCTTGTCTCTTTTTTTTTTTGATATTTTAGACAAATAAAGGCGACGCCCTTGCAAACCGTGTCCAGAACACATTGGGAAATTATGATGAGATGAAGGATCTGTTAACCAACCACTCCAACCAGAGCCACCTTGTAGGAATCCCAAAGAATTCTGTCCCACAGACACCCATTGACAAAAATGAACAGAACTTTTTTCCAGAACCGAGAAACAGGATGATCCCATCTCATCAGATCAGCGGCAATTCATCGACATCAATGCCTCCTCCTTCTTCATTGTCATCAAATTCTGCTTTGCTACACAGTCACCAGAGCAGCAGGAAGTCGAGGACAGACTGGTCACGTGGTGGTCACAACTCTAGTGGGGCCCAGCCAAGCCAATCCAGCGGTCAGCAGAGTCGGACAAAGCATAGCTCTTCCCATGACCAGTCACAGGGCAGGTATGAAGACCTCTATAACTGTCAGAGTGAGCAGCATAAAAGTGGAGGGACTGAGGATGCAAATTCTATGGCAGCATCTTCACATTCGAGGAGGCATGCTCATGCAAAGTCAGCACCTGGCGAGCACTCTTACAAAGAAAACAGTCATTCCAAGTCGCCCACCGAGCTGGAGTTTGTAGGCCATGGTCCTGGCTCTCCGCTTCCTTCCACTTCTTTGTTAACTGCAAACAATGGTCTTTCGACTCAGAATTTCCCACCAGGACTTCACTGTAAAAACAGCATGGTCCAGCAAAAGCCTACAGCATATGTCAGGCCTATGGACGGTCAGGACCAGGTACCCAATGACTCACCTGAACTGAAACCCCCACTAGAAATTGAGAGTGGATATGGAAATCAGTCCTTTGGAACACTGCTGGAAGGAAAAGTGAACACACCTAGTTCGAAGAACAAAGTACCAAAGCTCAACATTCCTCCTGTTAGTGAAGTAAGTGGTTTAAAATATCTTCTCTCTAGTACTGCTTGAATATTTCATTCACTAAATATTTTTCTCTGGAAATATGAAGTTGCATTTCCTGGAATTACAGTGTAAAACATTCCTTCTTCTGGAATGTGCATGACTTCTTTCAGCAGTTTGTTGTGATAGTCCCAGTAGCAATATTTAATGTGGTTTTTAAAGCAGTTTGGAATACTGACATTGCTTGTTTATGATTAATATTAAAAGGCTACATCTCTGTTGGGTATAATATACGTATACCAGCTATACCAGTTCTGGACAGGGAACTCTAATATCTCAGTTCATCTGCAATTTTCACTCTTGCATTCTCAGGTAGGAGGTAGTTTGACAGACAGATTGCTGTTTTAAACTCTAAGGAAAACCAGCAGTATTCAAATTTCAGTGGTGCTAAACAGTCCTACCAGTAAGGATTTTATTTGCAGAGTTTGCTAAATTTCTATTGCTTTTAATGGAATTAATGTGACTTAAGTTCTGAATAATGCTTATGAAAATGTGTCCCATTGAAGCTCTTATGCATTTTGAGGAGCCCTTACTACTGGGATTCAGTCCCAATCTCTGCAACCAGTAGTTTGAGCTGTTGAATTCTGCATTGCTGGTCAGTACAGTAGCCCTGTGAGGAGCATTTTAGTTGGTTCATATTTGTGTCTATTCCAAACAAAAATGTATAATAAGGATACTATTCATACTCTGAATACTTTTCCTTTTATTCTGAGTTTCTCCAAAACAGTAACCTTTGCAAGGTAGGTGTACAGTGTGCTTATGAGCAGAATTGCAAGATGGCTTTTTCATAGCTTTCTGTTTTCCCCACAATATTTCCCTGCTTGGTAATATTTTTATACTGGGAATGAGGAGCGATGCATTCTTAAACCACTTTATTGCAAAAGGTCGGCTTTTTCTGTTGGAATAATTGTTTCAAGCCAATAATTTGTTTGACTATTTAAAAACTTGATGTTATTTATTAACATTCCAGGCAGCAACAAAGACTGATGTGTTTTGCAGTAGAGCTTGGAATAATTTTCTGGGAACTGCATCTGAAAACAGTAAAAGGCCTATTTATATCAAGTGGAAGCTGAGGGTTGCTTGCAGATGGTGTTTTATTAGAAAATGTATTTGTTAATAAACGTAGCTTTCTGCAAGATTACTTTACAGATGTTTCTGTTTATTTTTACCTTGGGTTAAAAATCTGCTGGTATAGATGGCTTCAGAGCCTGTTGTGATTTGTCACTAGCATTGTTTGGCGAGAAAATAATTACATGCAAAGGAAATAATGATGTTGCAAAAGCAAATACTTTTTTTCTCTCTCACAATCTATTAACACTATGAGTCAATAGAGGCACTTCAAAGTGCGGCATTAATACAGCGTATTTTTGGAAATAAAATGTACCTTTTGCAATTTGTGTCAACGCTTAAGAATGCATTTTTAATTTTTTTAAATTTCTGAGTGAAATCCTGGCACTATGAAATCAATTGAGTTGTTAGCAATGTTTTTTTGGGTGCAAGATTTCACTCTCGGCCTTTTTGCACAGCTCTAAGAACCTCTGATGTGAACTGTTGTTTTTGGACATACTCCTGGTTGCACAGATGAAAAATTACATTATGAGTATGTTGCAACTTCAGTTTATATCCTGCGTGGTGAAAAGTATAGGTGTATAATTAATTTCATTTGCGTTCAGATAAATGTTAAACTGTAGGCACTTTAGAAATGAGCGTAGATAATAACGCTGAAGCAGCCTGCGTTGTGAGAGCGAACAATAATTTGAAGAAGGAAAGAAAACTCAAAGCTGTGACAAAATAACTTTCCTTTCTGAGGCAGAACATAGGACAATAGCCAGACTGATGGATCTTTTTCAGGCAAATCTCCTCCTGAGTTTGGAGGGTTGGATTTTTTTTTCGCCTGTGTCAGGACTGTGAACTTTGGCCCTCTGTGTTTTTCCACAGATGTGTATCCTGAATTTGATTTACCTTGCGTTCAGCAATAAAACTCCTTCCAATCCAACATTATAGATAACTGGTTTAGTTTAAGCTTAATCAGAACTGACAGTGCACACCTGTGAAACCCATAACCTTTTCAGAATGACTGCAGCGAGTGGCTCTGTTGTAATCTTTATACAATTGATGTGGAGGCTTATGATCCTTTGGTGGTGCTTATCAATTTATGAACCTTCCCTAGCCACCTTGAGCCATAGTGATCTGCTTGAAACAATTTTGTTCCTGCTCCACAGATTTCCATCTTAACTGTTCCAGGTGGTGGTGGTGATCTTCTTCAAGCTAGGAATAGGAGAGTTACTTTTTTTGGGCCATTCCACTATAATTTGTACTGTGGCTTTCCTGTATCTCTGAGTCCATCTTTTCAAGTTGCTGAGTGCATTCATAGAGATTGCACACCAAACAGTTTTCAGTGATTTCCCTCAGAATTTTGCTTGCTCTTAAGATGAGGAATTATGTGAAGAAATAAGATGCCCAGGTGATGGTCCTGAAACAATGGCACCCATTAGGACATGCAAACTTGGGAAAGAGAAAGACAGTTCTCGCTATCTTTAGGAGGGGGAGGGGAATAAGTAACCAAATATTTGAACTAGTAGGTTTAAAAGAAGTGCTCAGACTGATGTGGAAATATGGTCTCATTTATCATGGCTTAATGGAATAGGATGTTGAGTGCCCTGGAAGCATTCTGCCATGTGTAAGGAAGTGATCAATTTTACAACATAATTTGTGTCACTTGAGGTGTTGCTCTAAGAATCTTTGCTCATTCTCTGGGCCCAATTCTGCCCTCAGAGTTGCCCATCCATCTTTCAGCTCCTCTGGAGGAGACAACATTGTTAATGCCTCGCTGCTGGCGTGTCTCCGCTCTGCGATGGATTGTGGTTTAGTGCTTCCTGGGTTTGTAGACATTCACAGTAAGTTCACACACACTCACCAGATTGGGTCAGGATGTAGAGTTAGCAGCTCTTACACACCTGTGGACTAATCCTTGCCTGTGAGTGGATGCTGTTGTGTGATTTCCAGACCTTGATTCACCCACACAGAGCTAGTTCAGACCTGACTGTACCATGCGTGGCTGTTTCTGGTAGAGAAACAGAAATAGCAAAGCCTCTGTAGACTTTTAGTTATTTCTCTAAAGGATTTCTTTGTGATTTTGTGATCCTTTTAACCTTTTCATTTGTTTTTCATACCAGTACTGTTTGCTAAGGGTGAAAGTAAAACATTTCATGGCTTGGTGCCTTGAGCAGCACCCAGTGTAACCACTAGTGCCCAGGCCCAGCAGCCTCTGAGGTTCCCAAGTTGTGAAGCAGATCCTTCTGAACTGGGGAGCCCCAGGGCTGTCATGTGAGTTCAGGGGGACATGCAGAAATGCCTACAGATCTCATGACATAACATAGAGTTGATAACAATGGCTGTGGAGCTAAAACTGATAGAGAAATGATAAAAAACCTTAAGCTGTAAACATTATTTCCTGCTTCTTATTAACTCTCATCTCTTCAGTGTGTATTTACATGCATACTTACATACACATACATATATTAATTTTGAGCTTGCATTTAACATTTGGTAAATTGTGGCAAGCCTGGAATATCACAAAGAGCTTTTGTGTTATGTAGAATTCCACCTACTTAAATTGTATGATGGCAGATGATTGTTACTTGCCACTTGAAGAGAACTCCGCAGTTAAATCCTATGCATTTCTTCAAAAAAGTAGAGGTTAGAGACCACAATAACAGCTGATCCTCTCTCTGCTGCTTTAAAATCCAGAATCTTGATACATGTATGTATATTTAAACCTCTGGGAATCAGATGCTTACAAATTATTTCAAATCGCCTAACGCAGCAGGGGATGGCTGAAGGAAAGCCTGTACTTTGCAGATTGGGCTCGAACACAAATTACTGAGAGTACTGAGTAAAGCAAAGGGTTTTAAGGTCTGTGGGAATGTCAGAAGCTGCGTTCCTGGAAAACCTTATGCACAGTTCCCCCGAACAAGGCATGGATTTCCAATAAATGTTTAGGGGTGGGGAATCAAGAGCAATTGAGATAATTTTTGATTCTCAAGGCAGAGTTTTTAAATCTCACCACAGAATCGGCTTCCTGTTTCTACGAAGTAGCAAATGCTCATGTACCAAATTTTCCCGAAAGTACAAAGCTAGGAACAAATCCAGAAGGCCTACGACATCTATGTCACCACCCACTTAAGTAATAAAAAATGGAGAACTTCTATTTTCACTTTACTTCTAGGAAAATATTTTGACGGGTTCAGTATACTGCGAAGTGATAAGCTTCTGTTACGTGCTTCAAATCATTCTGTTATCGCTGCATGTATTGATTAGCTTAGTGCTTTCTGAGCTAGCTATAAAAAAAACTGCTCTCTTTCTGCATTAAAGAGCAAGAAAAATTGACAGGTAGATAACCATATTGATTGAACCTAAATAGTAAATGCAAGAGGCTTATATATGACTTCTAAAACTCTTTATAGGAACCAAAGCCAGTATAATATGGGGGTTTTTTTTAATTAAATGGAAAGTAGATGCCTTTAATTAACCAGCCCCACCCCTTTTTGATATACATGTTACTTTAGTTGCCAACTGTAGTACATTACCACAGTTGTGGGCAAATCACTTTTTTCAAATGCCAGCTTTAGCTTGTCCCCCAGACACTTGGAGCTTGGAAGAAGAATGGGCTGAATCACACATTAAGCTGAAATCCCTTTGCTTGGTTCATGTTTCAAAAGTCTGAGGCCAGAAACAAACCCAAAGAGCAGTATTTCTTGCAGTATTAGAGGTTACAGCCATATGTTTTTAATTTGTAAATACTGTGAGAAGTAATGTTCTTGTGATATTTCTAAATGAAGACCATATGACACCACTCGACTGAAGACCTCTTATTGTGGCCTTTTGAAGGCTACTGTCCGATGGCCTGGACAATGGCTAGCAAAGCTATTTTCCAGGGATAGCAAGAGGACAGCTTGTCTATTTTAAATCAAACATAAATAAGCATATTTAGGACCCGATTTTGAGTTGCTGTGACCAATCCATTTCAGAACAGGGCACCTAAAGTCACTTGAATAGGTGTGGCTATAAGAACTGATCATGTATGTTTGGTTTGGGGAAGGATGGGTTTGATACCTTCTTTCCCATTGTGCATTTGTTAGTGGGTTTTTGTTTTTTAAGCTAGTCCTAATTTTGTCTTGCTGGAAGGAAGGAAAAAAAAGTCTCAGTGAAATTAGAGTTATCTCTGCTTGTGAAGAGTCAGACTCGTGGTGTCTTAAAGAGTGATTTATTTTTTTCAAACCTTTTTGGAATTCCCAGTGCCAGAGTAACTGCTTGTCTCATTTGGCATCTTACGAAATGTCACAAAGTAAAATGGCCTGAAAGGCTTCAGGGAGAGCAGTAGAAGAATTTGTTTGGCTTGAGCAAAGATGTGGAGACATCATTTAACAGCTGCAGGGGGACTGTAGGGTGTATTCATGACTTTGACAATAGATTTGGTGTATGACTATGGAACAGTCACTTTGGTCCATCTCAGAGTCGTCGTAGCCAGTTTAATTTGCAGAGGTTTTTTAATCAAATGGAAGGCAACAAACATCATTCTTCCTGTTTCTCATTCTGGTGATTGGTCCTCAGTGCTTTGGTGCATCTGACTAGGGCAGGGGCTCATAGTATTTGCTCTTCACCTTTAAGGGACTGTTGTTCAGATACCCAATGGAAAAGCATCGTTATAACTGCTTTTCCATAACTAAAACTGCATCTTTTCTTCTTCCTCCGATTAATTTAGGGAAAACATCAGAAGCCTTAAGTGTTGTGTTATCTTCATGTTAACTGGTAACGTACCCTTTGAATAATAAGCAGGAGTTGGTAGAGCTAATTTTTCAACACCTTGTATCCATCCATCTGGCATGCAAATGCATAAGGAAAGGCGTTCTTGGGTCTTGGTAGTCTGCTTGGTTGTCAGCTAACAAGGGCATTCTTCTAGGGTCAGCCTAGCAGGTGTAGCCAAGTTGAAACCTTTGCACTACTTGCTTATACTTTTCAGGCCCATAACCTGCTTCAATAAATATGTTGTATTTATATTTTTATATACATATATGATATTTACTGTGAACAGTGAAATAAAGAACGCTTATGTAAGAGAAGATGGGAAAATGCCATTTTCATGTATTTGAATGTTTTATGATGTGTGGTTTTTACTCTGGGCTGTGATCAGCCCTTGAGTGAAAAGCATGTGTGCTTATACTGAGAACAGGATGGGCAGGTATTCAGGTATTGGCATTTGGCCTTCTGTGCTACAATGAATGGTCATTTGTAAACCTTACCATCAGTTACGTTAAATATTTATCTAATGCAGCCTTTAAAGTAACACACAACTACTTTGAAAAAAATCTACCTACGTATTCACTGCTCTTTCCTGTCATAACTTTCAGATATTTTTTCCACAGCTTCTATTCTTTGTAAAGAGATTTAGATTTTAAATAGTCTGAGAACACAGAAGACACATGTTTTTTCCAACAGGCAGGAAAGTGTGCACACATTTTTGCATGGGCAGTGACAGCTGTTGTGAATCATCTCTGGGACTGAACATGGGGCTTCTAAGGACAGCCTCTGCTTCTTGAACGAGAGCAGGGACTCTCTACCAGTAGCCTTAATTGACTTTGTCCCAGCGCCACTTATTTAGTGAATATGATGAAAACATTGTATCCAACACACACCTCTTAAATGCATAAAAAGAGGCCTAAAGAAAATCAGTGGGTGTAAATGTAGACTTGAAAAAGAAAGTTCTAATCCTGATGAAAATGGTTAAGTCAAGTAGAAATTGGACTTCACTGTATCTGGTAGGAGTAGATCAGTAAGGAACAACTGAAATGCTCTCTTGAAAATGCCAGGAATCTGGGCAGCTGAATGGTGCAGAGTGTGATCAGGTGTTGTACAGGTAGTAGGAAAGGAAACAGAAAACACTGTTGAGGTGTTACATTAGCAAGCGAGACAGAAATACAGCTACCAAAAGGTAAAGGAGGAGGGACAGCACCATATATTGCAGGCTGAATGAAGATTTACAGAGAATATTGCAACAAGGGACATAAGACGTAGGGAAAGAAATAGAAGAAAAGGTTACTTATGCAACAGAGGCATGGAGGACATGAAGGAGATGCAGGTGTGAGGTGAACATAGAGTGAACCTCTGCTTTGGCTTTCAGCAGGGACATGGTGGCACAGAGCAGAGGATGGACAGTGGGTGTAAGCACAGGGAAACCGGGCTCACCATATGGGAAAGAGGAACCATTGGGCTTGGTGTGGTCACCTTTCTGGTGGAGATGGCAAGAGCAGAAGTGTTTAACTGCTCTTAAGCTGGTCAAACTCCATCTTGTGAAAAGCTGTGTGTGATGTGCAAGTGGTTAACCCACGATCCAGCAGGGAGCCTCCTCCTGCTCTGTCTTCCTGCATTCTTACACACACGGGGTGCTTGCTCACATACACACCTCTGGGTGCTTTGTGTGCTTCAGTTCGTTGACATGCAGAATTGCACTCAGATTTAAACCACTACAGCAACACAATATGATTCATATTTATAACATACCTTCAGAGTGTGAAAATCAGAGGAGGGTCTTATATGAGCATTTGTGGCTTTATGGCCAGAGCCACCTCCCTATAAGCTGGTAGTCCCTGATTCAAGTATGGAAAAGCGTTTAGGAGCTGCAAGTGAAAACATCATATGGGAATACTTTAATAAAAAAAAACAGAGTGAAAGAAAGTTGAACATATAACTTGGCAACGCTCCATGAACTGCAGATATAGGTTAAAGTTATTTAGTTGGCAGGCGATTGCTAGTGTATTAGCAGTGTTGGGGAAAAAAAAAATCTAATTTCTGTATTTTGGCTTGTGCAGTAAAGAAATTCCTCCCACATAAATATGTTCATTTCACCTTCTGGGAAGTAAAGAAAGGAAACTGTAGCTGCAGTCTGTTATTTAATCTTCCTGAAATTAGCATTTGGTGCTCAGGAAGATTGAAAGATTTAATGCCAATGCCTTCCTCAAAAGAAAGAAATGACATACCACATATGCTTTAGCACTGGTTAGACTGTTAAATGGAATTAATCAAAATCCATGTTAAAATATTTCCATGTGTTAATTAGCAACAGTTTGGAACATTAAAATACATATTGGCTTGGGAATAAATTAGTGAAGAAATATCAGATTGAGTTTGTGGGCTTTTAATTGCAACATAATATACTGTGTGTTTTAGAAAGGTAAATGTAAATACACTCCTCTGAAATGCTGTGGCAATGTGCATTTAAAAATTGGGCAATAAACCAATATAAACCAGGCTTTTGTTACAGCAGAGAGAGTGATACCATTTCCCATTTTAAAAGAAACATTGAATTGTTCCTTCATCTAATAAAGCAAGAGAAAAACAGTTTAAAAATTCTGAGAGTTTCATCTCAGGCCAAAGGAAGTTTTAAAATTTCTCCTTTGAAAATCAGGATGATGTAGCAACTACCAACACCAGGTCTCCTGCTGAGTGTAGAAGAATTCACTTTTGCCTTTCTGTTCCTGCTGGGTCACTGCAAAGTTTGTTTTCCATTCTTTCATGCTGAGTCTTAAGAGCAGCAGAATAGCATAAATTTGGTTAGGTATGTAAATGGAACAAACAGGATTCATACTATTAAATTAATACACACGAGGCAGGTAGAGATATCTATGGTAACATATTATAGATACCAAACTCCTAACTGAGAATGGTTGCCCCACAAAGTACCCGTTTCTCTTTCTAGGGAGGGAATGACTGTTATTTTTCATGACAAAATAGTATGTAGAAGCCATTTCCAAGAGGGTTCTTGGAGTTGCATTTCAGGTGTGATCTCCCATATTCACATTGGTGGGGGTGATTCTGTGTACATCCAGTGTGGGGAATTCAAAAAGAAGGGAGGTGTTGATTTTGTTTTTTTCCTATGGGTGTTGCTCAAGGAGCTATTTGTCAAATAACATTGAGCTCAAAGAAAAGGTTTGCAGAGTAGAAGGAGGAAGAGGCAAGATAAGTATGGATTCAGTCACTTTCCAGGCTAATGAGCCTATTTTTGCTTGGATTTGCAAAGATCTTTGAGAGAAGTCAGTGATCATAGTCTCTAAACCTCAATCCCTATTAATAGTGCCAATTAATACTGCCAGTCTAAACATATTTCAGTTGATACATGCTGCTTTCCCTTGCACACTTCCTCAGAATAATTTCCCATTGTTATATCCCCCAGATGTGTAAACTCGTTGGGTTATATTTCACTGAACTGCAAGCTGTGACACTTAAATCCACAAGACAAGCTGGCAATTACTTCTGCTGTTTGTAAATACCCAGGCATCCATTTACATTTGCCAGTATTTTAAATATAAACACTGAGATAATTATTTCTTAAATACGTTAAAACCCTGACATGTACTTTGTAAACTTAGAAAACCGTCAAGATCCTCAGGTCACCTGGGGGAGTCAGGATTTGGACTTTTTTACTTAGAGTTCACCCTGAAGGAAGGCTTCATGTCCTGGTCAGTAACCTTAACTCAGTTTAATCCTTTTTCATGCCAAGCAACCCTAACTTTCATGTCATCAGAAACTAAAAACATCTCAAATATATTAATACCAGTACATGCTACTCTTACACTTGAACGTGGTTAATTTTGAACCTCTCTTTACATCTAGGATAAGCTTTCTTAAGCAGCTTCCTTGTGAAGTAAAAGTTCACAGTTTATTTTGCGTTGGAATGAAGAGAGATTGTAATATCTTCTCTTCCCGCCAACACATGCAGTTACACATTGACATGAAATATGGCACAAATTTAGCTAGGGAAATACTGAAAAGAGTACTTTTTATTTGAAACAATTATTCTAGCAACCACATCATTTGCTCCACAGTCCCGTGATCACAAAGGTCACCATTTAACCTGGTTTTAAGGCGAGGACCGGGCACTGTGGTGTCATGGACCACAAACGGTTTGCAGATCCAGGTTTGGAAATCAGGGATTTAGACCTTTGCCACTATTTCTGAAAGCAAAACTCAACCAATAAAGTTTCCTAAGGTCTGTGGAGTTGCAAAAAGCCAGTGAGGGGATATGGATTGTCTGTGCCGATAGTTGACATTTTTTCATTGTAATAAATTGTTTCTTCCGCCGCCAGATAGAAAATGACTGTGCAGAGTGGAATGGAGATGGGACTGCATTGGGCAAGTTTCTGCATTTTGAATACAAAGAATTTCATTTAATTCCCACTGAATTTTACATACAAGTGCTATTGCTTTTTCCCCTCTATGTAGTGATAAACTGGTTCTTGCCAGTTCCTTGGAACATAAAATACCCAATTCTCTGCGCTAAAGATAAACAAAATAAACCAGACTGAGAAGCAAACCCTTCTCCAAGGGATGTAGAGGTGATGGTAAAGTACAGACAGGCTAGATCTGTCTTACTCTTTTGTGATTGCTGTGGATAATCCTGCTAATTCCATGTGAGGACTAAGGCTTTCTGATTTTCATTAGAAGAAGCAAAATTGGGCCATAAATGATCAATCTGAATAAGACTTATTTATGACTGAAAGAAAGAGTAGGATGTAGCAGAGATATAGAGAATTATTGCTCTTCAGGGGAGAAGAAAAATTAGAATTTGCAAATGCTGTTTTCGTAAACACATTTTATTAAGATGTAACTGCACCTGCATTTCATCAAGAAAATTGTTTGCTACAGTTTTTAATATACTTTGATATATTGAATATATTTGATTTATTTTGATAATAATGGTTTTTCTTTTATTAGTATTCTACATTCTATAAATCCCTAGTCCCAAGTATCAGATTTTGTGAGAGATGGCCTGTTTACTTAAAATTTTCATCCCACTTTTTCAGAACCAGTGTTTTAGCTATAATGAAACCTTCAGATAAGCAACCAGATTTCAGATGCTAAATGATTTAGCTAAATCAGAAATATCATATTACTATTGACTTAGCATGGTTATAAGAGCCAGGTGCTAGAAAGAAAAAGAGTGCCTTTCTGTTAGCATTTTGGTTTATCTGAGGAGCACACTTTGGAAGCAAATCTGATCTTCCTCAGTTGCTGCTCTTTGGTTCATTGAGGAGTGGTCTCAGGATACATGAACTAAAGGACAACCAGAGAAGCTCTGCAGGGATGCCTGTAACGTGCTCCAGATGCTCTCTGGTGCTCAGGAGAAGTCACACCAGTGCCACACAGCCCCTTCTCTCTCCTCCTTTCTCCCCAAGACTCACACCCTGTGTTCTCTGGCTTCTTGGCACCAGCTCTCTCCACTGATTGACTTCTGCTGTGCTGTGCTTCTTATTAATGTAGATACAGCTTTGTTCTCTGGCACTGGGACAGATAGTGAGTGACTTGGGGTTAAATTACCTGTCATAGTATTATAAAAAGGGCAACTAAATTCATAGCTTGCTTGTAAGAACTGTAAACACCTATATGAGCAGGTGACAAGAATGGAGAAGACTCTCTCTGTCTTGTCCTCACATGGGCTGCACTCTCTAGTTCCTTGAGAAGGGAGAACTTCTGTAGGTGCTAGAGGCAACTTCCATAACTAAGCACGTTAAAAGAGAACTGATTTTTACAGCCTAGTATGGAAGATTTTCCGTAGCAAATCTCGGATGTGGTTTCAGAAGTGGGTGCTGACAAAAGGTCTCCATGTTCTTGGCTGCTCTAGTCATTCTAGGGCGAGGCACATGTCAGGTCACTGAAGGACAGAAGGGAAAACAGAGGCATGAACAGAGAGAGGGATTTCCCCTTTCATGAGCCACAATAAATATGTTTGTTCAAGAACAAATAAAATAGCTGCAGTAAGAAGACAAGCAGCTCTGATGCTGAAGAAAAGGCTATTTGTGTCAAATACATAGGAAATACTGTTCACAGATAAACCATTGTAAGGATTGTCCTTTAACGAGGCCAAGTTTATTTGGGATCCTGACTATGGAAAGGCCCTGTATTTCATTCTTTTTCCCACTAGCTAACATGGGGCACTTCACAGTGAGGAGAGATGTGATTGCAGTGAGCTGGGTTTTAAGCTATTTCAGTACAGTACAGTGCTTTACTTCAAGCTGCCTTGGACTTTGGTGCTGTCAGAAATCCTTATTGGGTAGGGTTTCCAGGTTTAAAGTCAACAGCCAGAGGCAGAAGGAAGAGATGCTATCTCTGTGGCATGCCCTTAATAAAAAGTTTGCTTGAACATAATTTCTTTATGATAGCAAACCTGTGTATAATGGCAAGAGTATTTACTTGTCATTCTTGAGGGCTACCTGTGGTGTTTTGTTGTAATGAGGGGTGGAGGCGAGAGAGAAGTCCAGAGAGAGAGACACCAGTCCTGTGGCAGTGGAGTGTGGCAGGGGTACTCTGTGGCTGTCCCAGGCAGAGGGGTGGTGTGGGGAGCTGCTGGGCATAGGAAGAGAAATGGACTTGGAGCCCAGGCTGAAGGCAGTTCTGCACTTAAAAATGTGAAAGTTTGTGTTGACAAAACTCAATCAAGAGCAAACAGAACTGAAGATTGAGCTCCAGTAGGTGCCTGTGGCAGAGGACATGGGGATACACCTGAAACATGCTGAGAGTGTATTACCTGACTTTCCCAATTGCTACAGCCTCTGTCTGGGCTTCTCCAAAATCAAACTGTTCCTTCTTTCTGGGGTTCTTGCAGATCTCATCTGACTTCCTTTCTGTGCGTACCTTTTTCTTCAAAGCACTGGAAGTAAAGTCGAGTTCTACACTGTGTCTGTGAACTTGAGCTTTTGGACTTCTTAGGTGATTATTTTTCTGGCAATGATTCCATCAGTTTGTTTTCTCTGTGTGCATATGTACAAATCCAGATGTAAAACTATAGATAAGCAGCCCATTGACAGTCATTTGAGCACTTAGATCTACATCCACACTTTGAATACAGAGGCTGAAAAGGCTTTCCCTGGCACAGTGCTGTTGTTTCACAATAGATCACACATGACGAAAGTGGGAAGGAATTACATATTTTGCTGCCTCGTCTCCTGTGACATAGAGCCACGTGGAGATCCTCACTGCATCTGGTTTCTGATTTTGGCCCTGATTACAGACAAATATCACGGGCCCTAACAATTGTCATTTCTGGTCCTCTCTCCAAATGTGACACCCAAGGGAATCAGTTTTCAGCTGAATATTCTCTGTTCTGTTCAGCGCTTTAATTTACTGGGATTGCTTGTCTGTCTCTTGCTGAGTGGGATCATACAATTACTTCTTAAATTGCTCTTTGTTCCCACAACTACTTTTCCACTAAGTCCCTCTCCAAATGAAGCAAGATCTGATTTGCCCACAATGTTGGTGTCCCATGGCTCCCAGCACTTACTGTTTACCCTGCCATGGGGAGGGTGCAGGTTTGTGGTGTGGGAGACGGAGGAGAAAAGTTTGGCTTGTTGCCCATGGGAGGGAGCAGAGCTGTGTGCTGCTGGAGGAGAGGAGAGGAAGATACTGCAATCCCTGTGTAGAAGAGCAGAAAAGTGCATTGGTGCATGCTTTAGTGGACATGACAGAAAGATAAAGGCCTGAGAAGGGGAAAAGTCAGGGGAAGAGGAAGGCAGGAATTCACACGGGCGCAGGGTGCTGGACGCGGGGCAGCAGCGGGAGTGCCCCCTGCACAACTGGAAAACCTTCTCCTGGCTGACTTCTCAACTGTCTTAGCCTCTTCCTGTGACATGCCTGCACCATTTGCAGGGAGTAGCAGTGACTGTAATAATGTGGTTTTAGATCACTAATATGACCACTCTGAGGAGAGGTAAGCTGTGCCTAACTCAAGTTTCCTCTTATATACCATCAGATCCACGTCGCAAATAGCTGTGGTGTTGTGAAAGCAGCACAACCTGTATTCTGTTGTCATAGAGAAGCCTGAACGTTAAGTGAGTGTTTGGTACCTGAGAAAAAATCCAATATCTTCTGTTAGGAAGCTTTAAGTGAACAAGTTGCTCTTCAACCTTGAGGTGATTATAGTACATGTGTATGAGGTGTAGAGCCAAAGCTTCTGTATTTATGTACAGAAGAGGAGGTATTCAAATGTGTTCTCCCACCATTTTTCATGTATTTTTATAGTGGTGATGGCTGGACTTTGCATATGGATTATTGTAATCCTACATCCTTGTAGCAAAGTCTCACCTTGGATTGAGTGTCACGTTGGGCAAAGAATGTAACAGATATTTTGGAACAAGAGCTTTCCTTCATTAACAATTGCTTTCTCTCTGCTATGAGGAAGGAAAAAAAAGCCACAGGACTGCATTTACCACAGCTTTGTGTCTGAGCTAATAAACGGTGCTGAAAGCCTCAGCTCAGGCTTACATTTTATATTTTCCAGCCTGAAACACAGACTGAGATAACTCAGGTCTGCCCACAAGACAGCACAAAAACTCCTTGAAAGGCTTCCAAAAAGTTTTGAGGCCTGGATAGCTACAACAAGAGTTTGTGTGTATAAAAATATGTACCATATAGGATGTGTACAAAGGCACTGGAAAATCCAGCAAAATGTGCACGTGACTGTATTGAGGTTGCTACTGTGGGGGGAAAAAAACCGCTGGAAAATTACAGAATTTATTTGCAAAGAAAAATCAAAAACCTACAAAAACAAACAAAAAAAACCCCCCACCACATCCAGAAACAATGAAAAGCCAGCAGTGTCATTTTGCATGTGGCTGTTACACAAGGCTCCATAGGGATTACCTTTGACACTTGGCTCTCCGAGTTGCAGCATCTTGCATAACACACTTGCACAACAAGCACCACACGTTGTAGCAGCAGGTTTAGAGCCAGGGCAGTGAGCAGTGATAGCTGCCACTGACATGGGCTGCAGAGTTTGGTGGGAATGCTTGGAGCCATTCCAGAACTAAGGGTAGAAAATGGAGTAAAGGAGACTTAGGAAAAAGGAAAAAATTCCCCACTGCACATCAGTCCTGCACATTTGTCTTTAAGTAAAAGAGATGTAAGTAATTATTTTAGAATTCGGTGTCTAAGCTTTTTAGTTTATTTAGCAAAAAAGGGAAAAATCAATGCATTTCCTCCAGGAGGATCTATGTGTGCTCCTGCCAAAGACAGTAATTTCTATGTTTGGCTTTGTGGAAGCAATTTTTGGAAACAAATTTTGACCCTTTATAGTTAAGGTTAATAGATCAGAGGTGTTCTGCATTTTTCCTCTTTTCATAGACAAGGTTAATAGATGGAAAATGTTGTCTATTCCACTCCTCTCTCCACCAATACATCTATACCTGCTCCGTAATATGCCAGCGAGACCCAGATATGAACCTACTCCTCTGCAGAGATTTTATTTATCAGGACTAAATTCCAAACCCATTGTTGCTTATAGAAAACTTGTCACTGTCTTTAGTAGTCGTTGGATCAAGACCTGTAAAAATAAATTCAGAAAGAACCACTCTGAAATTAGCATGTAGCAATGATGACTGCATTACAGACTGGACTGAGTGTTTCTGCTGTCCTCTTATGTAGCACTTCAAAACACAACTTCCACTGAAACAAGCTCTTTGGAAAATAAATGGAGGAGTTTCCAAATACTGTAGCTGCTTCAGTATTCATACATAATAAACCCAACTTCTGTAAATAACTCATTTTATCTGTCAAACACTGTAGGCACATATGCCACATTTACTGTCACTGGGGTCGTAAATAAACAATGTATCTGTCTACACATTACTTATGTCTGGGGCGAAATGAACAAGTACACATGAAGAACAGTGAGGAACATACTTTAATTGTATAATAAATAGTTGGTGTTGCTATTGTTAATTGTTTTAGATACATCTGAACTTAAAAATACAGTTCATAATTCAATGCAAGATGCAAAAGGGTAATATTCAAACAAAACTGAGTTGATAATGTATCTAGTATATATTTCTTAAAAGCGTTTCTACACCGACTCATTCAAGTGCAACTCTGGGTTTGAGACATTTTGACTCTTTATTCTGAACAGAACAACAGAAACGCACCACACCACCACTATCCCCAAAGTGCACGAGCAGCTCTTGCAGCAGTGCCTGGAACTGGTGCTCTAATGGTGCTTGACTAAGAAGGAGGAAGCTTCTCAAAAGGGTGTTTGCACATTTGGTTCAATTCCATCAGAATCAATGGTGTTACATTTGGGTTTAGAGTGTAGGTCCTGGCTCTGGTGTACTGTATATCAGTGAGCCATACATCTTTTAACATTGTCACAATGGGCTGTCCTTTCTTTACAGTCTGTTTGCATGATTTCTGCTTAGCAGTTTGTGCTGTACCACTTGTCTGTGATCACATCTAGGCATCAGAGATAGCAGGAGATTTCTAATGAGATGCCAAAATATCAGGAGTCTGCCTTTGACCAGTGGAGTATCTTGGTGGTTAAGAAGTGTTCTGTACACTTTTAATTTTGTTTTCTGTAGGCAGTGTTGTCACTTAAAAGACCAATTTCTGAGCCTGTCTTAGAATAATTTGTTTCTTGATGTATGTTGGAAAACAAGCAAATCCAAAACCAGCAAACACAGAGATTCCCTTCATCCCTTTCTACATTTGTTGTGCTGAAAAAAAAAAGTTCCTTCAACCAGCTGGGTATGGTTAGGGGTAACAGGCTTGATTAATGATAGAATAAAATTCAGTTAAGCTCTGTCTGAGCCAAAGTGATAGTAGAGCTTATATTTATGTTGTTAGATCATATTTTCTTTATTAGTTATAGAATTATTATGATTTAGCATTTGTACCAACCGCTAATACTGCAAGAGCAACAATGTTATAACAGGAAACAAAAGCCTTTATAAATTCTGTTGATTGGCTAAAATACACCTTTTATATTAATAGTCTTTTACCTAAGCTAATGAGCCAGAATATTAAGATTTAAGACATTAGTGCTATTAATGTAATAGCTAATGATGATGAAATTCAGCCTTTAGATATTTTCATGGCTCTCTTGCTAACTTATGAATGAGCAGAACTTGACCCTGCATGCTTTGCTAAAACACCAAAACACCACAAAAAAGGATTAAGGCACATTTAATCCTGGGATGATTAAGTCACAAGGTAGCCGCGTCTTTGAAAAGAATTGTATTTACTTCTGCTTGGCATGCAGATGGCAAGAATCTATTGTGTGCATCCGTGTTATTTTCATTTGACATTGTTAAATATCTGATAAGTGGTTTTCTGCCATGCATAACATTGCAAGTGACATGCTGGAAAGCATATACGATCTATAAGGAGCTCTTGTTGCTGGATTATAACAGGACTACTGTGAGAAGAATTCCAGTGCTGACACCTCTTGTTAACAGCCCTTCCATAGGTGCTTAAGTTCAAATTAACTGTTCTGAAACCCAAATTAGAGTCAAATCTGATGTGAGCCAATTTACTCTGCACAACAATCATGGGCAATGAAAAGTGTTCTGCTAGAGTGCTGTTTAAATCGGATCACTATAGCTCCCTCAGTGGGAAAGTAGTGCAGAATAACAATGGCCAGCAGCTAAATGTAATTTAATTATTGGGTTTACATATTGGTTAGTTCTTGCATTGTTTAAAAAGAAACGTTTTTCCAGCCAGGTGTACAATGTCTGGCCAGTGTTAGAAATCATTATAAAAAGCTGGAGGAATAATAGACTGATGATCTAACACATTTAAATTAAGCAAGGTTTGATTGTTGAATGTTGAAGGGTGGTGAGTTCATTTCCATCGAGGGCTGACATTTTGTCCTCTTTGTATATTGCATTGTTAGTGGTATAATACGAACAGAAATATAATGATGAAAAGCCTGAAGACTTCGAGTTGGAAAATACAGCTTCGTTAAGGCTGAGATATCACTTGTTTCAGACAGCAGTTTTTCTGGTTGAAATCACATGGTAAATTCGAGACTCTCCATTTAATATTTACAAAGCAAATAAAAATCTGATAAGATGTCAGTCCAACTTTATCTGTCATCTGTCCTAGTCTTTCTCATAACTGAAAGATACTACAGGTTGCTCAGTGTAACGTGGTGAAGGGCATCGTTGTTCTAATACTGCACTTTTTTCTCCAAGTTCCTTCTTTTGCATCGTAACAGCAAAATTCCATATCACATCGTTGTTTGATATGAAATTGCTTGATAGGGTGTGATGACACATTCATATTATGTTAGCAGCATAATTTAACTGCTCCATTTTTTTAAACCATTTGCAAAAGTGCCTGAAATGTGTGCCTTATAAAATAGGGTCATTACAGCTATGGCTGAATTGGCATTTCAGTAATAAACCCTTTGTAGAGGGCTAGATGTTAATGCAAAACTTCTGTCATTATAAATATGAATCCGTCAGCAACAATATGGAGTGACTTCAATAAATGGACATGGGAAAACCTGATTTGCTGAATGATGATACTGTGGCTCTCAAAGCCCTGACATGCCACCAAAATGCTTGCCAGGGTGATACAAGTGGAGAACATCATTTGTTTGTTGTTTGAGGAAGGAATGCTCCTCACAGATCAGCCAGCCAGGTCAGGAGTGGCTGGCACCTACTGTGTTGGGAGGGAAGGAAGCTGAATGTATTGCTGTCTTCTAAACACAGCCTCAGTCTGTGCCTGTGTTTCATACAGGCACCAAAGCCCATCTCAGTTTGTGCCTCTGTGGTGTCGGGGATCCAACCCTCTGTCTTTACTCAAGTGAAGCCTAGTGCAATAAAAATGAGTATCTCCCAGTAAAACTGATACAGCCCTTTGTGCTCTTTTTCAGGAGAATGTTTTTCATACTGTGCTGAGAATAGCAGTCTCTGGATTGCATACAGTGAACTGAACAAAAAGATTCCAGAGCTACTTGTCTCATTCTTTTCCTGCCCTTTTTCTTCAAGGAAGTTACCTCAGCTGTGCTTCTCTGAGGGATAAAAGGCATCCCCATGGGATAACTGAGAGCATCTGCTGTTGCAGAGAGGAGATTAAATGCTGATTTCAGATTTGGATTTGAAGTAGGTTAGTGGACACCTGAAGAATCCTTACAGGTCTAGCTCTCTGAGAGCAGAACCTTGTGTATAGTCTTGTATACATTTCCCTCCTCTTCTTCCTGAGGCAAGGGATAAAAGGAGCAGTTGCCTCAGCTTCAGCACCAAAGCTTAATGTCCTTACTTAAGGAATTTAAATAGTTGCATGGAGGTTTTGTCAGGATTTAGACTTTCAGAGGTCCATCTTTGGAGGAGTACTTGTTACAAGTACAAGAGGGATGCCAGAAGGGCTGGAGGCAGGAAGACAAGCTCACAGAAGGTGTGACTATGCAGGTGGAGTGGAGAGAGGGAGTTTCTGTGGATCCTGCCTATAACAGGGCATGGGTAACAAAGATCAGTGCACATTGGTACAGATGCTGCCTCCATTAAGTAGTATCACAGATATACACCTGTCAGTAATGGCATGGTTTATGCTGTCCTCAGGATGTGGGGCTCCCTTTCTGCTGCTCCACTAATTCTGTTTTACAGTCTGTCCAGAAGCATGTTTTTACTGCTGAACTTTTTCTGTCTACTTCTTTACTGTTTAGTAGTGCCTTTTGTAATCTGTACCATATTCTTCTATGTTCTGTAGTGCGATCCTATAACACTGGACATGTAATTTTTTCAGTAGAGACCTTGCCTGTACATAAGCTTAATGATTTTCTGCATCTTTCTTGGACAGGGGTGTTACCTTCAGTTGAAAATCCACTAATAAAAATGACTTTTTACTGGGTGATAAATTTCGTGTCACTTAGTAAGTTGGACCAAAGAGGACACTTAGGAATGAACCATGAATAAGCAAGGTCCGTTCTCTATTGTATGTTGATTACAAAATGAAATGGTAGAATATGGTACACTCTGTGATTTACAGAAATTTTAGCTTTAAAATATGTTATTAGAAAGGCTCTTGTAGTGGGAGCACGTACTCCAAGTGGGTACCAGGTGAAAAAGAAAATGACATTTCTCAATTTCAGTTCATTTTGTTTAAATTTAGAATAGTGTTGGATGGCTTTTTTTAATGTTTGTTCGCGCAATAGGCATATAAGTCATATCTGCCTGCATGGTCTATTTACTTTTTAGGTCAGATTTGACACATATATGTGTTATTTCAGGAGTGTAATCACTCAACTTGTTGCCGGTTTCAGGAAATTCTTCTATACTCAGGTCCTTGTGAATTGCATTAAATGACTAAAAGATAATTTATTGTGGAAAATAAACATTGATGGATATTATGCCTCTAATTAAACAGTATGAACCAGAGAGATGGTTCTTTGTTATATTTCTGACTGGGAGGCCAAATGTTCCAAGTTTTTGAGCCAACCCTCATATCTTAAATTTTAAGAAGCTGAAATTTGTAGGGTCCTTCTAATGCTGGGGAAGATCTGCTTGACCTCTGAGATATTTGCAGTTTGTGAGTCGGTATTATTGAAACCTGTACTTTAAATGAAGCAATTTTCCGTGTTTAAAAGGAACAGAGCATTTCCAAAATTATAATATTGTAGTATGTATATGCAAAATCTATAGGTGTTCTTGATGAATAACAATGCACTCTGACAGCAAAGAATCAACACAGAAAAATTAGGTCACAGCAGCTTGCTTGCTCTTTACACTGTCATGGTTGATTGGTTATTCTCATCACCCTTTGTTTAAAATCATTTCAGAATTAATTGGCGTTCATTAACGCAAGTCTTTGTAGCAGAATTGCAGAAACAGTCATTAATGTAGCTAATAAACATAAAAAAGAAAAAAGGATCCTATTACCAGGTCCCTACAGGCTGTTAACTAACATTTTGAATAAGAATACATAAACATAAATTAAACATTTTTACAAACTGCTAAGGATGTGGGAATTTAGCACGGTGGTCTGTAGCAATGCTTTGAACCTATTTGTTATATTATGTCGATTTTTTTTAAGGTTTCTGCTCTACAGATAGAGATCCCAATGAACTTAGATTTTCACTGCAGTCATGAAGGTTTCTTAAGAGGTCTACCTGTGCCAGTTGCTACAGATGAGGCTCTGATCCTTCTCCCCCAAATTCAGTGAGTGTTTTTCTTGAGGAATATAGATGTTCAGGTTTCTTTTGTGATGTTTAGAGAAGAAACAGAGCAAACTTAGAAGCCAAAAGTTTTGGTTAAGGGTCCAACAGCAGATACTGACTGGTGCAATTTTCACCTGCTTCAATTGTGTGGCCAGAGGTTGTTCACTGGGTGCTCTGTCATCTAATTTTCATGTTCGTTTGAGCTAGACCAACTCAGGAAAATCCACTCTCAAATTTGTTTTGCGTTGATTGCAGGATTTCCCTTGTTTGTGCTCTTGCCCTGATTTGATGGAAGATGCCCCTTAGAATCTCCTAAACAGCCGCCCCCGAGCTGTTCTTAATAATGGATGTCCAAGGTTTAGCTTCACTGGTTGTTGAGTGCAACTGATGTAGGAAAAGTCACCTCTGCCATGGTCCCTGGCAGGAGCGGGGGGATACAACGGGGGGTGTGTGGCTGTTGGGTTTGGAGGGTGTTTCTACCTGAACCTTTCCTGTCTGTGGGGATGCAGCAGGTCCCAGTGCTCCAGCTCAGGATCCAGGGCTGGGCTGTTTGAGGAAGACAGGCTTGTTCATGTGCTCACAGGTGCTTGTTAACCAAAACAGAGCAAGAGGATGCTTGTGCTGCCTACTTCTATGTGTAAGGGAACTGTGGTCTTTCGAAGGGTGATGAAAGCAGCTGTGGTGTTGGGCAGCAGAGGCTCCCAGGACAAGCTCTGGCTCTTTGGGAGTTTCTTCCATCTGCACAAGAGCTCCTCTCGCTGCCTGGAGAGAGGGGCCAGGCCGGCCACGTTCACCTGGGCGGGCACAGCTGCCTTGTGAGCACCCTTCTGTCCCCCTGACAGTTTGTAGGACACCTGAGTCCCCGACTTGCAGTCATGATGAGGTGGCTGAGCAGCCAAGTGAGCATGGCCTGGGAACAAGTGAATAGAAGTGCCAAATTATTTATCCAGAAGTGTTGTAGACATTGAAATAGAGCCCTAGTAAGGGGCAATTGGAAGGTGTGTCCCCTACTATTTAATTTTCTAATGTCTTTGCTGCAGCTTACTGAATATAAAGAGGGCAATTTGCAGACGAAGCACCAAAGGTGGTTAGTTGGTGTATATTGAGGGCACTGTAATGGCTGAACAGCATTGACTGATGCACTTTTAACTTTGTGTAAATGTAGTCTCCATGCAAATGCAGCCTTGGCATACACAGTAAGTTACAAAAACATTTCAACTACAAAATCAACTAGACAAATATATTGCTTTGTATGTCTGACTCTTGATACACAGTGTCTGTATACATTCTGACATACGCAGAGAAACATGAAGGCTTGCCAGTGATCCATATAGATTGCTTTTTATAGCATACAATTTAAAAGAATTCAAGCCTTAAGTAGGATACAATTGGTTAGGGGACAAAGAAATATATTTGCCCCCGCAATTAAAATATAATAACAGAAAGACTAAAAATTGTTTTAGTCTAACTTTTGTTTATTGACTAGAACATATAAATGGCTTTAGGCACTACTAAACGATAAAAAAAATGTGGCTCACTATTGGGTCTTTTATCCATTTTAATTTATTTTGATGCTGCATGCAGTTTCTGAATATCTTTTGTGGGTTGTAATAAAATAGCCGCAGTGCAATTTTGCATGTATGTCAAGCGGTGCGTGACCTGATATGCAAATTTAATACCAAGGTGCCAGAACTGAATTCATAATGTTTCACATCTACAGAGCTGTTTAAGGCAGTTTAGAAATCAATGAATATGTAATATGAAGGTGATAAGCCCTAAATAAAAACCTTATTTATCTACTATGAAAAGTATTTATACACAGAATATTTAGCACAAGCAGAAAATGGACAGAGTTTCCAATTATATGGTTTGCATAAACAAATGTTGAACCATGTGCTTAGAATAGATAATAACATAGCTACTTCCTTTGCATTATACTTTAGAAATGTTTACAGATGTCTCTCTCTCTTAGTGTATATATAAAATGAAACACTAAACTGAAGCAGCTTTTGAAGAAAACCTCTTTGAGGTCTCTTATTTATTTTTAATTTACAGTATATGGGGTGCTTCATTATAGGTTTCTGTTACCGGTTTTCAGGTTATTAAAGATCAGTGAAATAAGATACACTTTTGTAAAGTCTTGTAGTTTATGGTGAAATAAGGGACATAAATTTAACTGGTAATAAATAAGAATCAAATGTTTTCCATCTGCTTACCTTTAAAAGCAGAGAAGATGTAATTTTGGAAGCATTTAGACTTTCGAGCTCTTCTCCTGAATTGACTGATTATTTCTATTGTTTTGTCCAAAATGTTAATCTAATAAAGTTTCTGGAGTTTACCAAGTGATACTGGATTAGGTTGCCCTCTCACTCAGCATGGATATTCTGTGGAGATGGACTAGGAATCCAAGTCCTGATTGATGGCAATCAGTCCCAGCTATACCACTGAAAATATATAGTGTCTCCCCAAGGAAGAAGAGAGAGTATGTGTGTTTGATTGGCTGGCAGCATTGTTTTACAGCACCCTGCCAGTCAGCACAGACAGACATTTATATCTCTTGGCTTGAAATAAGTTGCCACAGTAATGACTACCAATGTGTTGAGCAATCAAAAAAAATGTAGGGGTGCAGTGGATTTTGAAAAATGTCCATCATGCCATATGTGTACCGCTGATATTTGGAAGAGATTTTTGTATTCACCTTGCTAGAGGCCAAGGTCTATTATAGGAAAAGTCAGAGCATTAGACTGACAGATGAAATAATGTTTTGAAATAGATAGTAATTAATCTTTGTTCTTCTGTAAAAAAACCTAGGGAAAACTCAAGCCCCAGAAGGGTATGCTTTTTTTTCCACTCCTGACCTTAAACCAGCTCAGGTATAGCTTTCCACTGTTGGTCAACAACCTGTTGACTTAATGTCTCGAACCTCAACAAGGCTTTAGAGTTCACAATAAATTTGAACATCTTCTCTGTCTGATCAGATACAGATGAGCAGAACTGGGAGGTGGATAATATGAAGAAGATCTTAGGTTTTGTCCCTTGTGTGGCTACTACCCCGTGAAATTGCTGCCTCCCTCTGAGAAATGAGTGATGGGGTCATTTTTTGTTTCTGCATGAGGGATTGTCTACGTTTCTTCAGCAAGTGCTAGAACCATTCATTTTTATGAAGTTTTCTTTGGCTTGTGCCACTGTTTATTAAAAAGAGATTGTATGAAAAAATAGTAGCCAGCATATTGTCAGTGTTGTACTTTTCTGGGCAAGAGCCTCAGGTTAATTTTCTCTACCAAATATGCTGCTCTAACATTCCTCAACAGAGAGCATCACACCACATTCCTTGGAGGGGAGGACATTGAGTTTCCCTTGCTCAGACGTGCCCAGTAAGAGGTTTATTTTAAAAGGATCCATATGGATCCTTCCATATGGAAATGGAAAGATCCCTGAGGCTCCCCTCACAAAATTCTCTTTGCATTGTCTCCATGGCCCTGAGGAGTGCTGAGCTCACATAGGAGACCACATCCTTTCCAGTCCTAAAAGAAACGTGCAGTGTAAGGGCCACATTCAGATGAACCCTGGAACTGTACTGTGGAGACATTTGCCTTCCTCCTCTGCTGGGACACAGTGTGCTTGTAGGAACTGTGCTGTTGTGTTCCCCTTTGGTTGTCAGAGCCACTGGAGGGGCTGAAAGGACAAAACTTAGGAATTGGTGTAGTAAATAAATGAAATGGAATACATTTTAGTAAACCAGTGAAATGGAATATATTGTTTTTTCCCCAAATCAAAGTAAAACATATGTCCTTCTCAGAAAGACGTATTTCTAGTTTTTAAATATATTTCTGGAACATAATATAATAGTATTTATGAATTCACCTATAAAATTAATGGTCAATATTATTATTTCCCCAGAATTTTTATTTTGATCTTGGCTAAGTTTTTCCCTTTCTGACTTAGAGACGTTTTGGTTGTTTTTTTTTTTTCTTTTTTAAAAAAGAAAGTTTTCTATTGAATGCAGAAGTCACAGAGCACAAGATAATGATCTAGTAAGCAGTTCAGGTTATTTTTCTCCAGAATTGTCATTTCCTTCTGCAGCCTCTTTCACAGAGCATGGAAAACAGCAGGAAGAGTTGGTGGTGCAGAAGGACCTGAATGGGGCAGGAGACCACCACTGCTTTGTGCAAATTCTGGCTCCCCACCAGAGTCTGGGCTCTAATAGAGACTTGATCTTTAATTGTTTGTTCCTGGGTTCAGCTTTGAGATTAAGCTCAAAGCTTAAAAACTCCATTCTTACAACATTCTTACAACAGAGTGGTTTTGTACTGACCTGAGCTACTTAACCTTAGCCCTAAAGAAGCTGTATTAAATGTGGCTTTGAATTTTTCATGAATTTTGGACAAGCAGTTGGACATGGACCTACAGTGCAATGACTGATTAGTCAATGCCTCTAAAAATAAACATGAAGTCTTAGTCTATCAGGGAGAACTGGGACCTTGTTTGACACTTTTTGTCTGACACTAGGAGGCTTCCCTTGGGGTTTTGTCTCATGCAGAAAGGTGTAATGCACCCTTTATGCTAATGTTGGCATAAAGAGCCACCTTTGAGCCACCAAAGTCTTCAGGGAAGCCTGTGCTCAGAAAATGCATTTCTCTGAAGTTCGTTCTGTCATCCTGGATTCTTGTCCACTTCATTAGTCAGCAGTACCTAAACTAAGAATTAGGGAGACTAAACTGTTCCAAAGATTGGGAATATTTTTGGGTTACACATTTGTTTAGTGACAGTTTTGCTGCTTTGGAGAATATCCATCCAGGACAACTGTATTAATAAAGAAAGCATTCATACTTAAAAACATCATTTTCTTGGCAGCTTAAATGTCTTTATTTGTGATTTTCCTGTCTGTGTCTTTTAATCAGTGTCATGCTGTGAAATCTGCTATTTTTACCATGACCAACCCATGAAATTTGTCATTGCTGTTTCTGTGATTTGCATGGGACTTGCTTTATGATTAGCAAGCGAAGTTCACAAGTGTGTGTTTTATTTTCATGGATCTCTGCTCTCTGAAAAATGCACAACCTCTTAGTCTGGCCCCCAAACTAGACTATAGAGACAAGGCTTAATATTTCTTACATTAAGGAATAGTTATTTGAAGTGCTCTCTGAAAGTGTTACTGGGTTAGGCAACAAGGTGCTGTCAGTGGAGCTCACCTGAAATGCTTGGGTTCATCACCTTTGTTTTGCACTTTGCTCATATTTACTCAGTTAGGCATGGAGGGAAGCAACACAAGCTCTCTGCAGAGTAGAATTCAGACACTTCAAGCGTGTGTCAGGCAGCAAAGCAGATTACTGTGACAGGCTCAGCTAAGAGTTGAATCCCCAGTTTGGAGTGCAAAACCTGTAGGAGAAAGTGAGGTTCTTACTATTTGATATATAGTGATTTTATAGTGAGTTATACTGATATATAGTGAGTTATTTTTTTAGCACTGAAACACTGTCTTATGAGTTTTTTGGCCCAGCAAAAGATAATAAGCTTAGTTTAACAATGAAATGATACTTTGACATTTATTAAAAAAAAATAGGTTTGGCTTCATTTTAAGTGTGTGGTCAGAATGAATTCATTTGCCTTTACTGGAAGACTACTTATCATAATGGATTCATGTGGTATCCATGTGCTTGTCACGTGTTCTTTTTTATACACATCTCTCTAATTCCATTTCAATGCCACTTTAATTTAGCATTAGTTAATGGACTCCACATAAAGGTTGCTCATTTTTTATCTGGATTCTCCAACTAAATTTCTGGTATTTAAAACTGCTAAGCTGGTGTGGAAAGCACTAAATATTAATAGCAGCACTTTGAAAAATTAACAGAATTATCTTCCTTTTTGTCTGTTGATTCCCTTTTACTACTTCAAAAGTTAATAGGCAAAACAATAAGGGCTAGAGATTAGTCTTGACAAATGAAATACATTATTGTAAGAGAGTCTTACCTACACATACTGAGTGACTCTTGAGCAGCATGGGAAGATGTGCAGATCACACTGTATTGTAGAACAAGGGTGTAGAGTCACCAGTTCAATAGAGGAAAGGTGCTTATATTAGGAACTCACTTCTGTGTGCTTTCTGACAGAAGTAACCACTTGCTGAGGTTCAGTTAGGAGCCTTCCTGCCCAAATGTTATGGTCTCATTTCTGGAGACACCAGCTTACCTTGGACATCCACCTAAAGCTAAAGTGAGTGGTGGGAATATCTCTTAATATATAAAACCCACAAAGGTCTATGGGAGTAATGCAGTCTAATTTAGTGTAATCTAGGTTTCACCCAGAGACTGAAGACCTGAAATTCTAAAGTTTTTCCATTGACTTCACTAGGGTTTGGCTTGGATGGGCCCATGGTGTGGAGTGAGACAGCCCCACACAAGCCAAGGTAGAAAAGACCCATTATGATAGTCAGTCAGGAAAAGAAAATACTTCAATGACTAAATTGGCTCCAGTTGTTTATTATCTATTATTTATTATCTCATAAAAAGCCTTTATCCAATAAGGCTGTAGCTGAATTTTCATAGGGCGTTGGAAACAAAAGTGGCTTCATGTCAAATTTATGCTGGAAAGGTCAACATTAGTTTACATCAAAGGTTTGGGTTGTTGAGAAACAATAACATAAGGTCATAATTTCAGCTTGTTTGAAGAGCTGCAATGAGCTGTTTGCCAGAGATTCGATCTCTGGTAAACAGGCCCCTCTAGGCTCGCTTGGAAAAGCTTGCAAATGGACGGACGCTCTTTGCCCGTTCGGATCAGGATGAAAGGCAAGCCTCAAAGCTGCCAGTGTTTATATACAGATTTTGGTTCTTGTTTCTTTTCTTTCTTTCTTTTTTTTTTTTTTCCCTCTGATCTTAAGAGTGAAATCACTTAGAGAAAAACACAAAAAATGATGGAAGGTGGAAAGGAGGGAGAAGAAAGGGTTGTGGCATTTAGACCTGAACTTAATCTAGCTTTACAAGAGCATGGGGCAACTGAAGGTTGCAATATGAGTTGTTGATCCTAAGGGGCTTTTTAAAAAAATATGTTATAAACTGCAGTCTGGAGCCCCTTTATATCAGGTTGAGAATGGGTCAGAATTGAAAGCTTCCCACCATAAGGGAGGAGGAAGCTCTTGCTTAGCTGAGGGAGGGCTCTCTGAAGTGCCAGGCCAGCACTGGTTCCTAGAGCTGGTAGAAGCCAGCTTGGTCTTCTCTGTAGGCTGCCCATGGCTGCCTTTTGTGATCTGGTGTAACCTGGCCTGTGGTCATCCTTTTTTGGGAGGGGGAAATGCTTTACAGCAGATTTGCCCCTCTGGGCTGCTGGAATGGGTGGCCTGAGGGCTGAGGCAGGAGCAGGTGAAGGCTCTGCCCTCTCTTTGCATGGCCAAGGTCTCTTTCCATCCCCTGAAGAGGAACCTTTCCCTTCCCACCTTTCAATTGCTTGGAGACCATTGAAATGTTTAAAGAGCCTTAGCACAAATACTGCAGCTGTTTGTCGGGCTTTAGGAATCCACGCAGCCTTGCACACTTGGTTGTTGGAGTGACGTAATTTCCATGGTTTCACACACATGGAAACTATAATGTCTCATTACAGATGGAGGAGTTCAGTGACTAACATACAAAAGAAGGTTTTCTAATTCCATGCAGTTTAAGAACCACCTTTAAAAAAAGAAGAGAAGAACAATAAGAGTTGCGATGCTGTCTTTAACTCTGAGTGAACTTTGTGAGCCTCGTTTATTGGGGTAGAATATTGGGCCTCTGGGGCTTCTTGAAGCCTTAGAGTCCCTTAGGATCAAGTGACAGACCTTATATTGGGAGTATCCAGTAATTACCCAAATCCTTTGAGTACTGTTACTCACAGTTCTGATTTTTACTCTAACATTGCTAGTGGTACTAATTTTTAAGTTTCTTCACAGACTTCTATTCATTACCCCTCAGTGATGTGCTAATTAGAGCAGCCAAATGCTACAAATGAGTCTGTGTTTGCCATTTTTCAAGGACTGAAGTCTAATCATTTTCCCCACCACTATAAAGATGTCATGAGGTAATGTGTAAAGTTATGCTGTGGGAAACCAAACAGAGAGAGAGGGAGATAAAGCATTCAAGGGTGTCTGATTTACCTCCTTTGAATACAGTCAGTCATGCTCATGCTCTCTGGGTTGGAATAGCTGGTGTGCACAGGGTGCTCTGCAGCCTCGTGCTTTCTGTTGCATCAGTGTTCTTTGCCTCCTAAGAAAGAGACATACTTTAACACTTGTAAACATTTATTTAATCATTTGAGTCTGGAAAGGGACACCTCCAGAAAAGTTCCCCACAAAATAGGCAATAAACAAAGTCTGCTGTGAGTCTGCCAAAACCCAAGATCCACCTAACTAGACAAAAATCTGTGAATAGGGAAATGCACAGAGAAAATACATGGATTCAGTCCCTCTTCCCCTAAAATACCTTTCACAATAAAACAAAAATAATCTGTTTTCTTTTGCAAACAAGGACTCCAAAGCAGAGACAATTCTCTTTCAAGCCTGGCACTAGTGTTTTGAAGCATCTGAGCGCAGCATGGCAGCTCTGTGACACATGGCAATTCCATCAGACTGGGGAAAGCACAGGACAAGGAAACCCTGCTGTCTGAAGTTAGATGTAAATTCTTGCAGTGGTCTTCATCCAACCAGATTTTAGTCACTTAAAATATAAGGCACTTTGTCCAAGGTTAGGTTGTCTTAGGGTGAAATATCTCATCTGCCTTGTCAGTCCAGCTTGAAACCGACCTACTACTATACCTTCCAAAAAGGGTTTAAAGTTTCAGATGTGTTTATTCATAGGAAGTGGCAGCATCTTTCAACATATGCTCTGTGTGGAAAAGGTTGGTGGGATCTGACCCCCAAAAGGTTGGCATTAACACTTTCTTAGTGAATTTACCTGTGGTTGACTAATGGCACAGAATAGCTTTGTATACATATTAAGTTTAGAATTTTTTAGTAGAGAAGTGATCCTACACCTCAGCACAGCATGAAGACTTCACATTTAATGCCTAGGGAGGTTTGCCTTCAGTGCATTTACCCTGTGCTAGAGCATCAAACTAATGCACAACAGATACAAAAGTGAGACTATTTGCTCATCCACTCAAGGAGTGAGTGAAACCCTTCTGAAAAAAACAGTCATCCTGCTTTTCTTGAATGTAGTAGCAAAAATTGCTCTCTTCAGCAGCTTAGGATTGAAAACTTTCCTCTCCATTGCCCTTTTTTGTGTGTTCCTTGATGCTTTATAAAAGGGTTCCAAATCTGTTCTATAACACTATTTGACTAGATCTATGATGATGTATGCCAGAACATGTCAAAATAATTGTGTGGCGACTATTCTTGGTTAAGAAGAATCATATTTAATGTTACTAATTTTCACATTATTTCACCCATAAAAATCTTTCTAGCAGCAAAAGTTTTATTGCACTGTAATTCAGAGTCTCTAATTTATTCATGGGATAAATGTTTCATGTAATGAATTTTCTAGTAAATGTATTCTGAAATTCATGCAGAAGCAGGACCACTGTAAAACTGCACACATTTATGATAAAAGAGATGGATTTCCCCCATTGGAAAGTTTGGAGGGCAAATCCTGTAGTTTTCTGCCCTACTTTCATCTTTCATTAAGGTTTTGTTAAACTCTAACAGCTTTATTTTAAAAATGCTACTGCCATGTAATATGCAGGTTAGATTTTGAGTTGGTTTATATGTGCAGTCCTTTGCACTAACAGAATATTATTAAGCCTAATGTTTTTCCTGATCATGAGGCTTAACCATATTTTGAGGCACTCTGTTATAGATATGCATAGTGTTTGAAGAAGAGGCGGGGAAGACTCTGTAGAAGTGATTCTACAGTCTTTGGCTGATGTCCCGCTTTTCTTATGCTAAAAATGACACCTCTGTGGAGTAACAGGTACAGAGAAGCACACAGATCATCAAGGACATAACCACAAAGAATGTATTAGTGACCTTTGGTTTTGCATTAAGTCATTTGGCTGTGAACAGTCTCTTGCTGTGTAGACCAGGTACAAACCCCCCAGTATTTCTAGCAATCTGAAAACCTCACACCCTTAGAGCAGAGAAGTCAGATGTTTCTCGAGTCCCTCGCCTGTTGACACCAGGCAAAATTCCTCACCTTAGAGACTGAACCTCTTAGGTGTTGCTAAAAAAGCAGCTCTAACCATGTTCTGCTGCATAGGTGAAAAATGTGTGGGTAAACCTGGTCTTCAATAATAAAATTATGTCACAGGGGCACTTATTCTCAAACATAGTAAGTTTCAGGGACAAATTCACTGCCAGTAGAAGTATCTGTTAACAACTTGCAGCAAAGTAGATCTACCCTACTGCCATGTCATATAAAATATAGGCAGTGATCAGCATTGACACAGTCATTAACTGTAGTTACCTCTCTAGACAGAACTAACACCCATGTATTTCTGGCTCTAGGTATGACAAAATACTGAAGTGGCAGTATTTTTTAAATGCTCTGTATTTAATAGGGTTCAAAATAATAAAGAATTATCAGATCCTAAACTGGAGTTAATCAGTGTCAATGATACTAGTTCAGTTTATCAAAAAGTCTACAGCCCACTGTTCCCACTTAGTTACAGTGCTGCCCCAGAATCTTCAATATGGTCGAGGCAAAGACTGGGGGTAATCAGAAGAAAGAAGCATTACCAGTCTCTGTGGAGAATGGAAGGGACATCTGTAATCTGAATGGGTTTAGTCCCCTGATGTCTTCTCTTCAAGGCTACTTCTTAAATAAATGAGGTAACCCTAGCCCATTCCAGGGCTCTGTTGTAATATTCTTTTCAGGGTATGGAAATCTTAGATGTGAATCTCTGAGTGACCAGATGCATAGGAGCAGGTATTAAACTGCTACAGTCTAATTGATATATGCTGCCATCAGTTCTGACCCAGGTAATAGCACAGCTAAAACAATTTCGAGTGGGTCGAAACATCCCTGGAGTACTTACTGCAGTGATATAAAAATCTTGAAGCAATGTGTCTTAAGTCCTGTAAATCACGTTAGACTTAATGAAACCTCTGCAAGAGTATTCTGTGTCCATGATGCATTCAGCTGCAGTCTGTTGACATTTGGTATCTGATTTTAAGAATTATGTAAACTTTTGATGATGTGCTATAGCTGATAGGATTGAAAAATAAAGATTGCTTTTTAATGGTTCATTTTGGTGGAGATCCCAGTAGTTGCAAAGGAAATTCCTGAGTTCCAGTGTATTTCATCCCGGTGTTTTGATTTCTTTTTACCCAGAGGAATTTTTCCTTATGAAAACTTGGAAACCAGAGATGTGCCTGTTGTGTACACAATATCTGTTTCAGCTGGTTTGATACAATTGAGTCAGACCAACTTCACACTTATGTTGCTTCAGTACATAAAATTTATCTGCCTTATATTTACCAGTGAGCTATAAATGTTGTCCTTTGGAAGGGAAGTTGGTAGATAATGACAAGAGAAAGATAACAGGTGAGACTGCAAACACATAGACATACATTCTTCCCTCCATGTGCACACATAAATCCTTTTGACATTAATGAGGACAACATCGATGTAGTGAAAAGCAGGCAGGACTCCATAATAAAAGTTAGGCAATCTGAAGCACTTAAACCACCATATCAGACTTTCTGATTGCAAATATTTTCTTATCATTATTACTGTGCTTAGCATATACAAAAGTCTCCATCTCTTATAAATTAGGGTTATGCTATATTTTTTCTGAATTTATCCTTAGAGGTATTTTTTATTGGTAGAAGCTTGCTGCTGGAAGAGCAGCAAATTCTGCTATGTTATTCCAGAATACATCTGAAATAGTTGATTTCAGCAATTCCAGGGAACTTTGTTTTGTTCAGTTTTAGAGCTGTGTGATTGAGAGCTGCACTCCACTCTAATGCACTCTTCTGTCTAATGTATTCAGGTGCGCTGGGCAATTTCAAATGCTTATTTTGGGAGGCAGCAGAGCAATCTAAGGGACTCTAAAAAGAGCTTCAGTTTTACAGAAAACATTCGGTAATTTTGAAATTCAAGTTGGACTTCCTCTAATTAAACCACACAGACCAACAATAATTCTGGAAAATATGGTTTGCAATGCCAAACGTCCTACCCTGCTTTTGCAACCAACCATTTATCAAACTTGATGTTGTCACTGACACATACTTGGAAAAAAAAGGGGGGAAAAAAAAGGGAGGAAAAAAAATACAGACAAAGGTTCTTTCTCAAAAAACATGAGACTGGCATCGTTATCATGACATTTTAAAATTTAATAAGTTCTTATGTGCTCTTATTTGCTTTCTGGTTTCCAAACGAATAAGGATAACATTCTGAAGCTTTTCTCTGGCACTGTGTAAGCTAGAAAGCTCTTAAATAAATTGAAACTAAGTTCTTCATGTGAATAAATGATGTAGTAGCTTATGCTTTAGGTGCAACACCAAATGTCTCAGAACTCTGTGTAAATCTGGTGGGCTAGCACTGTTTTTTTCAAAGTTGGTAGATTTATTCTAGTGCTTGCTAGTTAAAAAAAGAAGGTTGTTGCTGTCTTAAAAAGGTAAAGGTCCTTACTCCTGCAGTCAAACTGATAGCAAACAGGTACTGCTTGATTCCATAAATAAGGTGTTTTGTTTCATAAAGGGTCTCAGAATGCATCTTTTATTCTATAATTATGTTAATCTTAGTGAACATAGTGTTGTCTGCCATGTAACGCAGAAGCTGTTGTACACTGGGCTGTTCTGAAGGGAAGAGACATGCATGTACAGGGTGCTCTTTGGAGAACAGGGTATGGAAAGAATCTGATATTTAATGGAAACAAACATTTTGAGTATAAAGCTTTCCAGTCCTATAAATATTAAGGCTGATAAAAAAAGAGCCCATACTTAGTTCCCCAGTGTCTCACTGAATTGTCTTTTTAAAGTCCTTAGAAACATTAAGGCAGTACTCCACATAACTCTGACTTCTTGTCAGAAGTTTTTCTCTTGAGCTCTACTCATGGACTGAAAACAGGGCCCTGGCTTTGCCTCGTTGCATCTGAAAGGGTCAGAAGAGGGGAGCAGAAGCAGCAGAGCCCTCAGTGTTGTAATGCAAGAGAGAGCACACCACAGATACCTGCTGACCTTGTGAAGACTGTAAAAATGCTGACAGCTCCCACCACTCCGGGCTGTCTGGAATTCCTCCTCTGCATAGGCTTTATTGTCATACTGCCTTCATTATTGTTAGTCAAGTTGTTGGTAAAAAGTCTTGAGCTACCAGTAGCGTGTCAGCTACATCAGAGAGAGAAAAGGTCAGTTTGGTTCTCCTGAGTCAGTGGAGAGCTGAGCTCTGCTGGCTTCTTGCTCTTGCACTGCTCTGTAGCCAGAGAGCTTGGCTTGGGCTTTGCATCTTCTCTCCTCCCCAGGCAGAGCAGCAGCTGTTCTTCAGCCAGTGGCTCTCCTCAGGTGACATCCTGCACTGGTCTGGCTCAGGCAGTGAGTTCTGTGTGTAACCCTGTGTGTTTGGAATCATGGGGGACTTAGGGCACCAGATCTTCTCCGTGGGTCTGTGCCCAACTCTAGTAACGAGACAGCCTTTATTTGGAAACAAAAGTACAGTTTGTTTTAATATTATGTGAAAGTGCTTAGAAAGAGAAGGGTGTAGAACAATCCACATGCATTTCCATTTCACCACGGGGCTTATTATCCCCTTGGAACAATCCAGGAGGCTGGCCTAATTCCTTTAGTCACCTTCTATATATGTAAAAGTCAATACAGAAATCAGATTCCCCTGAGCAGTTCCCCCTCTGAAGGGAAATCCTCCTTCTAAGCAGAAATGGTTTTTGTATTCTGGCTTTTCTGGGTGAAACCTGTCAAGTATTCTTACTAGAGACACAACTATGGGATCTCAGTATGCTGTGCTGCCATGGCTGACCTTGAGCATTTTCCTTCCTTCTTTGCTTGTCCTGTGTGTTGACATCACCTTATGCAACTTGAATCGGTGTGATGATACTGCAGAAACTGCAGTTGAACAATCTGGTCAACTTATAATACCTTCTATATTTCCCTCAGTTTTAGGTACTCTGTAGATGTTCTTGGATGATCATATCTTTGAAAATCTGCCCAGACATCCCCAGTGAAATGTGCTGATGCTGAATGTGTTTGAAAAAAGGAGCCCACAGACCCTGCAGTAGTAGTATTCTGTGTTATGGGGTCGAGGTACTGAGTGCTTGCTTTTGCTGTCCAGACCCAGGTCACACCATGAGCACAACTGTAACTGAATTCCTTAGTACTCTCCTACAGGACACCTGGGTAGGCACTGAGTTTTACAGTTTCTGGTTCAAACCACTTAAAGGATCCATCCAAAATCCAGTTAGATGTGAGAGGTATCAACAGCTGTGGTAGAAAATGTATCTGAAAGCAGTGAGACTTTCTGGATAAATTGCATCTTTTTTTATATCTTGGTCAGTCAACACTGTTGATAGCTACGGTTGCTCTCCAGGCATTTCTTACCAATGGCAGCTGGACCTATTAATTAATAGGAGAGATTTACAAATCCTCCACTCACTCCCCTCTCAGTGGTGTTCCTTATCCACAGAACACTTCTGTCTCTTCTGCCCTGAGTCCCTGGCAGACTTGCAGTGGGGTGACCTGGTGGGAACCAATGAAAACAGGTGGAGACAGCCAAAATCTCACTCCCCATAGATGCAGAAAAGTGGCTTGAACATGTCGGGGGTAGGGGTAGTACCTGTCTCAAAGCAGAGTAATGCTCTTCCCTCACTTGGGACATCCCATGGAATATAATCACCATCCAAAAGAATAAATCTTCCCTAAAGCTCATTCCAAAGGAAGTTAGTCACACTCAGACACTGTAAACACTAACCTCCTTATCCCTACCCTCCCTGTGTACCCCCTCCACATCCCTGTCCTCTTCTCCGCTTATGATATTCGTTTTTATCTTTCCTGTTACATCACTCCCACCACACTGTATTAATCATCTGGCCTCTATCACATTACACTTAATAAATGAACAAGATCTAATGCAAAAATCCCTCTGAAACAGATGACTTAATACTCTTTTATGCTTAACTCTTTTTTTATTCCACAGATGTGTTGCAAACACTCATGAGTGTTCTGTAGTAGATGAAATGTTTTTAGCAAAGATAGTTGAAAATAGATGTAATTTATATAAGCTATTTAAGTTCATTTCTGTTTGATGAAGTATCGTACATCCTGTCTTCATTGTAAAAAGAGAGAAAATTGCTATTTTTGTATGCGAAAAAGGACAGACCTCACTAAGTTATGAGCACATGTTAAGTTTAACATGTGTCTCTAAGGTTAGGAGATGTTCTCAGGGCAGTCCTTGTCAGAGTTGGGACAGGCACCACTAATCATAGCCACAATATTCCCTTTTATCTAAAATACCCTGTTTTCAGGGGCAAAATGAATCACCTTCAGGAGCGCAAGTTCAGCTCTGCTGGGAGCCATAGGCCCCTTACTGAGCCTCCTTGTTGTCTGGTTTCATGTTCCTTGACACAGCATCTCCTTCTTCTGTGTGTTTTGTTCCTCATGAAAAGTTGAAACTGCTCTTGGTAGTTCTTGTCCCTGCAGAGCTCCCGTGCCCAGAAGGGGTTGCCATCCCAAAGCCAAACCTTGGGCTTTGCCACCAGGTGAGCAGTCCCTGCTCCAGTGAGCCAATTCGTAGAGGTGGCATTAGCAGGTACCTCTGCACTGTCAGCCCTTACAGTTTGATCCCCAGATGGGTGTGGAATGAAACTTGGGATGATGGAGCTTTTGGTCTGATGTAGATTCGCAGAGAAGGCCCCAAATATGTAAAAGTGCCAACGAGCCCTATGTGGACGTGTTGTGTGGGCTGTGACACATCACTTGTGCTGTGGGGAATAAGCTGTTAATAAGGAGATGCCTAGGAGGGAGAAGTAATAGGGATTTCTGAGCAGGATTTCGATAGAGCTATTAGCAGGTGATTAAAAAGCCCTCCAATAATCCCCTTTATTTACTCTCAGAAGAATCATTGCTTTCATTTTCAAGAGAGAGGGTTGTCATTTATGTGACACTCAGAAATTTTCACTGTCTTAGGTTTGCCTTGTATTTGTCTGTCATTTGCTAAAATAGACATGAATTTTTGACTTTCAAACTGCAATTTGTTCACCCAAAAACGTTCCACAGGATACATTAGGTTTCTAAATTGAAATAGTTATGACCCTTGTATGACTGTGAAAGATTAAGCTGTGGGCTTTGCACACATCAGAGGCTTAAAAACACTGGTAAGTAGCTATGGCATTGGGTGATTAAGAGGAAGAGGTTGAACTTTGCATCTGGTGTAGCTGCCATAAAGCTTTCCTGGAAAATGTAAACCAAATTACCCAAGAACCGGAAAATTGCATTTGGAAATAATAACTGTTTCGTTCAGTTTTATCATGCAGACTGACAGCTGGAGGAGACTCGGTCTGTTGCTGAACCCCCAAATCAACAAGTTCTGTCTCATGACACACACGGGGGTGGGAGAAGCTGCTCGTTTAAGACCAGTAAACAGCCACGGCTGAGAGTTTCTAATCCTTTCATTGAGTCTCGCTCCCTGATTGCTGGCTCCGTTCACTTTCCTTTCTTTTAATTCGCTATCTCTTAAATTATAATAATTGAAAACACGTTAGGACCAAGAAAGGGAATGGAAAAAGCTAAGTAGACAATCACCTTGTAAACATCTTGTGATGGTGATGGCTATTTAACAGGAACGTTCAGTACCAACTGAGGCACAGGCGAGCTTATCCAAGCAAATCAATGCAAGTTAATCTTTCAGTGTCAGCTGGCTGAGTTTTGGACTAGTGATGAATGCCTTGACTGGAAAGATGAAATGCTGGAATGCCAGGCGCTGCTCTGACAGCTACAGATGGTGCCAATTACTGCCAGTAGAGCCTGTCCTGCTGTGAGCCCAAGATGTCTGATTTGTGGTCACAGAAAAATGAAAAAGAGGTTTCCCAGCTGGGCCTGTCACCTGTCCTATATTGCTCCATAGCAAAAATGGTATTCGTGTTCTAAAATCAAATTTCTTTGTATATTTATGCAAATGATCCCACCATGCTAATTACCAGACATATGCCTTGGAAAGATGCAGACACTATTAGAAAATAGAATTTTTCTTTCCCTGGCTTAAAATAAATTTCAGAAATTATAGTAAAGTTAGAATAAAATGCAGTGTTGAAATAAAGGGGAAGGAGGTGAAAGGAGGAGGAATAAGTAATTCAATAGAGCAGGCAGACATTCTGTGCTTAATTTTTCTTCATGCAGTTGAAAGGGATTTACAGGCTGTAAATCAGAACAGGATCTAGCCCGTGGTCTCCAGTCTTGCCATACTGAGCTTGAATGTTTATATAAGCCTTTATTTTTCCTTTGTACGTTTGAGCCTTTTTGTGTTTGTTTTTCATGTGCCGTCTTATTCCACCCCTACCCAAGCTATACAAATTGTCATTTATTGCACTTTCACATTATTTCCTGCCTCTGTGATATTTAAAAGGATTAGTCTAGACATCTGTGATCTGTAATTGGCTTTTTCCATGAAAGGGGATCAGCTGTAAGAACTTAAGCAACCCAGACTTATTTTACTTGTGATACTTGAAAGCCTTCTGGACAGAGCACCTTTGCTGCAATGATTTAGCACCAGGTTACTCAGTGTGCAAATGCAGCTTCAGTCAGTCCTTTGCCATTGAATCCACTGTGATTTTATCCACCTGAAAATAGCCCATGTGTTTTAATTAAAATATATATTGAAGTAACTGGTTCCAGGTTTGGCTTTCCTTAGCGCTGTGCTGTGAAAGGGGACCCGATAGAATACTCTAACTCTGAAATATATTTCCATTCTGCTTTTATTTATATGTTAAATTAACAATAGCATGGTAATTATCCCTATTGGAGCATGAAATACAAATCTGCCTCTTTTTCCCCTGTCCTTGGAACTCATCTACCACAATTTGCCTAATTGTTAAGAGCTGGTAGGTGGGGGTGTTGGGGGGCCTATTTCCATTTTATTAGACTCAACCTTTGCTAACGAAGCTATTTTTCCCTTAAGTTCAAACACAAATGTTTAAGCAAATTTTAGAATTCATTTAACAATAGTAGTAAATCAACAGACAAACTGTACTATAAAAATAACTCTTATAGCAGCTGTGGAGTGGAATGGGCCAAAGTACCTTTAGGTCCTGGCTTGAATCAAGGAGTATTTGGTGTTTTCAGATAAGCTCTCAGTTGCCAGTTGTAATTCCACTGTATAACTTGGAAGAACTCGCCCTGTGAGTTCCCAATAGCTGTCAATGATAAATGATAAGCTTTTAAGTGATCATTTCTTTAAGTTTTTGGGAATTAAGTGGTGATGATAAAATGACAGATGGGAAGACACCACAACCTCTCTTAATTTTTATCTTTTCACCTTTCATCAAGCAATGAGAAAGGCTGAGACACCTGGCAAGTCTGGGAAGACTTTCAATATGTCCATAAACTGTTGTAGCTTTCATGTGCCTTTTTGTCTGAGTGCGCCATCTTGTATTTGTTACTGGATTTGCTTTCCCCTACCCATAATTATTTAACAGTTAAAATCAAATATATAGGTTTTTCTGCAAAAGGTCCCAGCTTCTTATAGAGCCTCTTGTTTTAGCACATTCCAGTGAAGTCACATGCTTTTCGTGGTTCCCTTACTCTGTGTAGGTTGCCTGTATTTAAAGACATTATCATTAATATAAATGCAAGGGGAGTTTTCTGGAAGAGTGTTGGGAAGAACCACATAAAAAGCCATTATCCGAGCGGTTAAGATCCACAGACTCGTTCCCAGGTACAGCTGTGGGGATTATAGATTTGATAACATAAAATAAAAAGTCTCCCAGGTTCCCTTTCTATCAGCAAAATGAAGGTGGTAAAACAGAGGCCTTTGGGGCTTTCTCCTTGGGCAGGAGCTGTGCTGTCACCCCTCGCGTGGCGCCGGCGGTGTCCGGAGCCGTGGATGAGCTCGGGTGTGCCCAGGGCAGCCTTCACCTGTCTGCTGTCAGGGGCTGCCTCCAGGCTGCACCCTCTGACTGTTACCATGTTCTCTTTGCCCTGCCCCTAATTATGTATCAGTTAAACCCATATATATATATAGGGTTTGCTGCCAAGGGTCTCGGCTTCTCGTAGAGAATATTGTGGTTGTCTTCTGAACCGCTCTTTCATTTCCTGGCTGCTGGGAGAAGAAGGCTGTAACGTGTGAAAGCCACAGAGATGGGCCCCCACCCCAAGTACAGCAGTTTTTTTGGGGGGTAGATACACTGCTTTGTGTAACATTCAACCTGGGGAGATACTTAACCACTTTGCCTCAGTTCAGCATGTCTAATATTTGGCACAAATCAGTGTGTTCGTGTTTCATTCAGCTTGGCTAACAGCCAGCGTAGAGACTCTATTTTCATTTTTGAATTTCACTTGGCAGATCCTTAAAAGTCACTGGAGAACTTTGCCTGGGTAATAAAAAGCAACTTTTTTTTATTGAAAACTAATTATTTTTTCAGCTCCATGTGCCAGCTGTTTAAAAATGTTGTGGTCACGTTAGCGCATACTTTAATTACAGAGTTCTAGAAAAATGCAGATCCTATTGTGAAATGTTCCTCACAGCAGCTAATAAGCCACTTATTTTCAGCCACATCCAAACTGTTAAAATAGACAGATAGCTTTTGCAGCTATAATTAAGTATCATTTATCACTAAATGCACAAATACCAAGATAAAGCCTCTACCTGTTTTGGGTGAAACCAGAAAGTTGTAAGTTTGAGGCTTGAAGACCAGGCTTGTGTGTATATGTAAGATGCTGAGTGAGGTTTTCAGAAATGCTCAGGACTTTCCAAGTCACTAGGAACACCAGACTCAATGTGCTCTTGAGATTTAGGCACCTAAATGCTTTTGGAAATCAGTCATGAAAAGACTCCTGGGATGCTTTAATGGGCTCTGCTGGTTCAGGACACAGCGCTTGGCTTGGCAGGAGCCGTGGAGATCCAGTTCCTGGGCAGTGATGTCCCTAAGATGGGATGGGGTTTAGGGCCTTGGAAAAGAACAGGGTAAGAACAGGAGGACAAGTGCTACGTGAAGCCAAGCAGGAGGTCTTTTCTCCTTTGAAGTGGGCACCAGGGGGATGGTGGGATCTGGGTCCCTCCATGCAGCTGCAACTCCCAGCTTTGCTGCATCCACCCTTCCTGTGCGACCCGGCTTCCTCCGCGAAGGAAGCATTTCTTCCAACATGCGGTGTCGCATGAGACTTCATCCTTCATGGTGCCAGCGTTTGCAGAGCATTTGGCCTGCCAGATGCTGCTTCAAATTAGGGATGGTTCTGAGCCAAAATCTTGGGTTCAAACACCTTCAAACTTTGGGAAAGTTTGTATCCCGATTTTATGGCTTTGCTCTATCCCTGCTTCATTTCAGTCTTACCTAGTTACAATTTTTATATTCTCCTGCAATCAGAAGCTGCAAAGAAATGTAACAGGAACAGAGTGGGTGGATGTTTCATGGGAGAATAGTAAAACCTCGCCTGGCTGGAGGCATGCTCAGTTTCCTTGGTCAATTTATTGGATGTATAAAATGGATTATTCAATGGACAAGAACAGTCCTGCATCCCTACCTTTTTTACACTCTATTTCTGGTCATACCTTTCATATAAAAATAAAGTACCTTTTGCCTGTTATATTTGATTCATTACTGTAAAAACTAATGTGTTGCATATATGTAAGCAGAATTTTCATAAAAGTATATAAACACTAAGGGAAAATGGCAAAACAGATGGTAAGTAATAAAGCCATTTAAAGGTATTTGCTGGACATGCAATACCAGACACGTGTGTTTCTCCTCCATAACTTTTTAAATTACTCACTGAGTTTGTTTAGATTGCATCTGACATAATTTTTCCTCTCACTTTTTTGAAACAGAAGATGCATTTCACCTGTATTCCCATATTTTAAGTGTAAGCATGTAGTAATAGAATGTGTTACCACAGCAAACCGTGAAGATACAGTATTTGCTTATATTAAGTCATATCTGGTTTGTGTCATTAGAGATAACTGTAGCTGTTATAAGTAGCTTGTCCTAGAAATAAACAAAATAAAATGTAAATGTCAAATCATTCTAAACACACGAATTTCAAAACCATTTCTTTGACCACAGAATGTGTCAGAATAATGCAGCTAAGGATGTCTTAAAAACTGAAAAACTAGAGTGGCTGTTTTGATACTGTGCAGTTTGACATTTTCTCCCACGAAGTGGTGAAAACCAAGGAGACGAACCAGCTTAAGGTGAAGAGGGAAGAAACAAAAAGTACGTTTTAATGAGACATTTACAAATTGTTCAGCACAGAGAGAGGCACATTATGCTAGCACTTTGTCACTGTAAATATTGCAGATGTCGTTCCTCTGAGTTTGTCCTGGAGCATTATTAGAACAAAACATACAAACACACAGCCAAATCTTTTTGTGTTGATATTAATGCCTTTGACTCAATCAGGCTTGAGCAGGGAATCCAGATCTGCCCTACAATCAAATAGTCATTAGAGCCCAGGACTAATTGCTGTGACGATTAATTCAGTTCTGGTGTGGTAGGTACCAACTGGCTGATGGTGAGTTTTGCCTGCCACACAGGCAAAAAACATCCCAGTGGAGCTGCAACCCACACGAGGTGCTAACTGTGGGTTCCCTGTGTGCTTTGCCTGGCCCAGCATGCTGTGAGCAGGAGGGGAAGCTGGCATGTACCCCAGGGCTGTCCCCTGGGGTCCATTCCAGGGGGACAGGCTGATCTGGAGTTGCTGGCTGAGAGGTGACTTGTGGGCAACTAGCCCTGGGCAGCCACACATTGAGCAGCCACAGTCCTGCCTGCACAGCACCAGTACCTCTCACACCCTGAGACTGGCTGCTGGTGCAGTCACACAGATGGCTCTGCCGGTTTTGTGCAAAGGAGGTTTTCTTCTACAGTTTGTCAAGTATCCCAGGTCTGTCACCTCAGGCAGACAAACCCCCCTGCCAAGGATCTGGGCAGGCCAGGCCAGGTGTGTGGGCTCCACAGGCAGGGGTGTTGAGTTACAGAGACTCACATGGGACTTAACAGAAAAGAGGTCAAAAGAGAACTGGCTCAAGCAAGCCCTCATGTAAAGAGGAGAAGGGTCCTTCTTGTTGGGGAATGAAGTAAACATGTCTCTGCATCTTTAGCATTGCCTTACAAAACCCATGTCCATTACTATGTATTTCACCCTTACATGCTTTGTCATCAGATCTTTTATCAGATATTTTAGTTAAGCAGCAGAACCCCAACAGATTTTGTTATTGTTGCTATCACCCTGAGCCATCAGTCCCCTTTTGCCTATTTCTTATGTGACTGTACTGGTTCAATCGGATTCAAGGGATGTTGGAAAATGTACACATGGAGGCATAAGCAGGTAACCAGGAGTGAGGATGGAGGATCTGCTGGTTTTGGCTTTGCTGGTTGCCTTTGTGGCATGACTGAGCGCTCTGTAATGTGGTACAGGCAAGTGCTGGCTTTGGGGTGAGCTTCCTCCTGAGCTTTCTCGGGTGATGCGTGTCCATGAGGTCCTGTGGTGGATCATCACCAGCTTTCCCTGCTAGAGGTGGCAAAGCTCCAGCTGAGTTTTACAGGGGTGAGAAGGGTCATTACGAGGAAAACACAGTGGTTTTGTTGTGTTCCTTCTTATCAGACACTGATGGTTTCAATGAGAGCTGTCAAAACCAGTGTATTCCTGGATGTTTCAGAAGCTCTATTTCCCTCTGCAGATTTTGCCAGGAAGCAAGGTTATTTTTCTTCATGCTATATTTAAAAAACGCAGCTGAGCAAAAAAGTTCTTATTTTCTTAAAACTCGGATCGTTCTTTATAAATTACAACTGTTTAATTTTTTTGGGCTGCTAGGCATTTTTGGACAGCTGCCAGCTTCTTAATGTATCTGTGTATGTATGCATTCCCTACCACCAGTGAATGTAATTAATGTTTGAAAATTGTGGCTTTCAGTCTCACAAGCATAAAGAAATATTTTAATTTGACGGTATGGCTGACAAAATACTAATTTGTTTTGGGACAGACCCTTACCTACTTGCATGGAGACAAGTGCAAAGCCTTTCCAGAGTTTCCAGCATGAGTAAATATCAAATTGGAACCTGTATTTAGAAAACATCCACATGCATTATAATTTGCATTTGTAATATTAGCAATTTCCAATAGTATAATTTGATAAAACACTCATGGTACAATTAACTATTAGAAAAGAAAAGTAAAATTAAGAACAGCCTTTGAGAAGCATTGGCTTCTTTTATCTAAGACATTTTGGTGTGCCCATGAAGAATAAATGTATATTCCATTTATAGTACAATGAACCAAAGCTATGTAAGTGCAAACAAAGAAAAATACAAATTTTGTGAATAAGATATGATAGACTATTTTCAGGAGTCAAGGTAATTGTAAAAGAACTATCTGGGCTAATGTGACTGCTTTATATTTTTGTCATGCCTTTGTAACATTGGAGATCATTAGGAACTGTCTCCGGGGAAAGGGACCTGTGTCTAAAATCAGTTTGGGCCCATTATCTTTGGTAAGAGACTGTCTATACCCCAGGCATCCTGAATCCTCTATTTACTGGGGTAGGAAACACATTATGTAATGGACATTAATACAGTGGGCCCCCACATTTCTAGAGCTCATTAATTTGAATGGCTCGGAGAGCTGAACGTCAGTCTGTTGGTACCTCTGCTGTGCCTGCTGCTCCTGCTGCTCGTTGGGGCTTTTGTGTTTCCTGCCCTCGCTTCAGTTATTGTTTCTTCTGTTTTGTCTTCTGAAAACGCTCATTCGCCACGAGAAACCTTCAGTCTGCAGCTTAAAGGCCGAGTGTTGGCACACGCAGGCGCCACGGGGTGAACTTTGGCAAAGGTGTCCCCAGGTTTTGCTGTTAATGAGGTTCCTCTGCTGTTGGATGCATTGCATGGAGGAGAGGCTGAAGCCCATGGAGGCACATGCCTTCCTCATAGGAGCAGCCAGCAGGCTGGTTTAGGTGTGAATTTGAGGTTACCAACAGCCTAATCTGTTACGTGTTCGTGGGGTCAAGTTTCTTCCTTTGCGCCAAGCTCTCCTTTAAACATGTTATTTTCAAGCTATTCCTCTAAACACGGCTGTAAATGTTAAAATCATGTAACGCACAGATGTGCTCTACTGTAATCTAAAGTAAAATATGACTATGAAATGCTAGCAGAAGTGTAAAATGAACATTTTTGAGGTATTATTTTAAAAATTCATATAGCATCTGAGGCTTTTTACCTACTCGAAATACAATTTAGATGTGCAAACAAACAAGAGCCAGAGGTGACTGTTAAAGATAAGACTTTTCAACTATGTGTTACAAATTTTGTGGTTTTCAAGCAGCTGAGAAATATCTTCTGCTTTTCTTTTGAGGCTGTAAACACTATGAATTACCAAGTAAAAAACTTAGTAGTCCCCTGTTCACTAATCAAAATCTGTAACAATTGGCACAGTGTTATAGAATCAACATTTAAAAAACATAAACTTTGAAAGGCTTCTTTTTAACAATCTGACTATATTGCTTTATGTGCCTCTAAACAGTTTTTAATAGCTGTGGAAATAGACCTTTCAATGTCATGGTGTCTTTAAATACCACAGGTTACGTCATCTGGCACATTACATGAAGGTGTAGATAACATTAAACATACAGGCTTTATAATGACTATACAAATATGTACAAATGATACAACTTGAGATCACACAGAAATTATATGTATAAGCATTAGATAGATGTTATCTCTAGTCCAAAAATTACCTTAAATCTGGTTAAATAGTTATTCACCAGAAGTATAATAAATAACTCCTGGGTTTATCTGTTACAAAGATCTCTTCTGAGGTCATCTGTACAGATGTCTGTGCTTTCTCTGGTAATTTGATGACTGCATCTCCATAGGCAGGGCCTGGGAAGTCTTCAGTGCCCTTCTGGCAGGTGCTGAGGAATTGCAGGATTAGTGAACCTTCAGTAAATTGAAATGTTGGTGATCTTGTTAAAATCACTTGTCCCCGAAACAAAAAGAAATTATAAGGCTAAAAAGTATGCCCCCAGATGAGATTAATGCTGGATTATGCCTCCACATGATCATATTTCTTTCTTTAATTCCTCATCCAAATGATGCTGATAGTAGCAAAATGAAAATAAATAGATATAGCTTTCCACATACTAGGCAGGCATATTCTCATGTGATTTTTAACATTTTAATTAAACAGGTGAAATAGATACTTGGGTGCGTTTCACTAGGTCACGGAGCACAGTCCAGCAAGTATCTGGGTTGTGGTTTGTCAGCACCCAAGCTACTATGGTTTTTGGATTATTGAGCTAGTCTGCTCTACAAAATGTGAGAGAAATTGCAACCCAAAAGGACATTTTGATTTCAGTAGCAACCTGTGTATCAGAAATGTGATCTTTACAATTCAGTGCTCCAAGCTGATTTCTTTCCTGTCCTAAGAAAGCAGGGCTCAGTAACTTCCATTTCTCTTTCTTAGCTTTCAGTTCAAGCCTAAATAAAACTCAAAACTGATCTCTTTGGACTTATTCCATGCTACTGACCTCATGTCCATCTGCTCACATACCCTCTCCCAGCATGGTCACCTCCCTGTGACAGTTTTCCCTCTTGGTGTATTAGCTGGTGCAGAGAAGAGAGGTCATTTTTCCTCTTGAGTTACCCTATATTGTCTACCCACCTCCTTCAACTACAGAACAAGATCCTTTCTTCAAACACCATCTTCATTTTTTGTTTGCAGCTATTTCTACTTTCCCCTCTTTCTTTCTCTAGTGTGTCTGTGAGACTGTCCTCTGAACACTATATGAAATAAAGTGTTGTAAGGAGAGCTGCTGCTTGAATGAGGTGCTTCCCAAGGAGTAACAATATTTGTTGAGCAGATGTTATTTCATTCTAAATAATGGAAACCATTTGGTGTCCTTCAAAATCATCGTGAGGGCAGTAGACGGGAATAAAAAAAAAAAAAAAATAAAAAAATCAGCAGAGACGTAACAGCTGGAGAATTTCTTCCCCCCTCCCTCCATCCCCTGAATAGTAGCTATTGCAGATGTTTCAAAATGGCCGAGGTGCTGTTCAGGAGAAAATCTCCACAGCTTTCTGCACCATGTGAAGCCATGCAACTGGCTCCTGCACCCCGCTGAGCTATTCAGTAGAAAGCTCAGCTGGGTCATGGAGTTCCTGCCAAGGGGCCAGAGGGCAATTCCTGTAGAGAGCATCAAAATCAGGGCAGGAAACTCTACTCCCTGCACTCCTCTGAGCCTAATGCAAAATGTCCCACAATGGGCAGTTTTGTTTTTATTAGACAGAAATGCTTCTCTGTGCCAGGAGATCATCAGTTAGGTAATTTAGCAGGTATGGTTACACTTCGTTTACCAGGCTTAATTACCCCTAAAATAAATGAGACACACAAATTTTAGCAAAGTGACTTTAGTAATGTGATATATGTCACAATAAAAAAAAAAAAAAAAAAAAAAAAAAAATGTTTGTTCCCTGCCATGGATCAGAGGAAAGGCAATTTGCATTATTTTTACTTTAAGAAGCTCTTAAAATGTTTTAAACTCCAGAGCTGATTGGCAGCTTTCTGCCAGCCAGATACTTGCGCGCTTTCCTGCACAGGTATTTGTGAAATCTTGAACTGTTGGACTGTTCCCCTAAGACACAACCTTTACCTAAGTTTGTGTCTAGCTCTGCGTGATGGAGAGGGATCAGAAAGTACTGTAAAATAAACCAAGCCTGGCAGCTGATTTATATCAGGAGTCTCATAAGATTGGTTGGATCTGGTTACTCTTGCTGTCCATACACCACCTGAACTTGCAAAGATTGACTTGGTTGCCTGCAATAAGCAATATATTCACAAATCGACCTCATACCTACTGTTCTTCTGTCCAGGAGTCTGACATATGTACATACAGAAGTCATAATACAAATTTGTGAAACCAGCTGTTTTATGGGGACCTTTTGGTTCTTCTGCAACCCAGTTGTGTGAAGAATCTCCAGGCATCAATTTTAGCAGTGTCTTTTATGTAATAGGGCAGTACAGAAATAACACGTATTTTCGTGCTCCTGACTACAGGATCACAAAATACCTCTTCAATTAAGAAGTGGTATTTGCAGCTGTAATCTAAGAAATATCAATCTTTAGGAGATAGTGTCAGAAGAAATGGCTGCTTTATTAGCAAAAGTTTGATGATAGTACAGCCACTCAAGTAGAATATTCATCTACTTTAGATCTATTCTTAATTAATTCTTGAACACTTGACAGGCTTTTTCATTTAAAATTCTGTTTTCCCCCTTTGAATATCTGTCCTTGTTTGTGCATTGGTACTTAATTTTCTTACAGCTCAGCCTAACCTTTCTTTTTGAACCTTTTTCTTTTTTGAATGAATACTTTATATCATCAGACTCTCACACAGAAGTTCCAGTGTGGTTTGAAAGTAAAATAAGAAACTGATGTTGCTTTACAGCAGAGAACAGCATGACACAGTGAGTTTCATTGCATCAGCCAGACTAGAGTCCAGGTCATTTTCATATTAGGAAAAAATTTTGAAGCCTGGACAAGTGTGATTATTCTACAAAGTCAGTCTTAAGATAGTCTGAGAATATTGTTTTCAGTTGATGGTGGAAGAACCAGCTTGGGAAAGATCAAAAATGGACCTAACCCAGACTTTTTGATGGCTGAAGAAATGAAAGCTATTTTTGCCTAATTTTCCTAAGGGAGAGATGAGGTGCTGTCAGACCCTCTGGAAAGCCTCACCAAGTGGAGCAGTTGTGTGATGTCTGTGGTAGCACATAGTTGGTGTTAGCCAGCTGCCCAGTGTGTGTGTGGCTCCAGGGGAGTCCATGCAGGGCATTGCGTGGCCCTGACTGCCCAGCTCGAGTGGGGAGGTACTGGACTGTTCTGCTCTGCAAGGACCTGGGCCACAAACCCAGCCCTTGGCAATTTCCACAGCTTGTGGAACAACTTGTTGTGGTTGGGAAAAAGAAAGTTTTGAACAAAGGAAGGACCTCCATTCAAAAATAGAGGGAAACCCAGGCTGGATTTGATTCTTAAACACCGTTCCTTTTCTGCCTTGTGTGTCTGTTCCTAGGGCAAGGTGTCCTTTGCTGTGAGTGCAGAGATCCCAGCGTTAAGTGGTGGGCATCTGGGGGTGGAGCATTCACAATGCTGAGCCTCACCCCCCTAATTTAGTGGCTGAGTTTGGAAGATTCTCCTTTGCTCCTGCAGATCAGTGTCAACAGAGATGGGCATCTCTGCAGTGTGAACTGTAGCAACTAATTCTACACTTGATCCAAATTTATTCCTTGAGGGGCCTCTCTGTTCCTACAATGCTCTAGGGAGGATGGGGAGACTCAGTCACATCCCAGCTCCATCCCTAAACTAGCAAAACTTTGGTAACATGGCCCCAGGTTAAGCTCCCTGAGTTCATTTAGAACAAGTGTGGTTGACTTGGAACCCTGAAAGGTGACTGTTTGATTTCCTGACTTGTTCTTCCAAAGACAGGGAAATTTCCCTAATAATTCTTACTGAGTCTCCCAGCTTGTTGTTTATGGCTTTTGCTGTCATTTTCATTAACAGCAAATTGTTCAATATGATGCTAAACTGAGCTATATTAGATCAGCTAGAAATCTTTGTAGGCTCTCAAAGCATGGGCATTACATATTCAAAACAGGACCTAATGTTTCAGAGATTCATATTCTACTATAATTATATGGTTCAATGCAAGTGATTATATCTCTTCTTCAGTATCGGACTGAAAAGTTTTGGTTTGCTGGCTTCCTCATAATTTACTGCCGAGGCATAATAGGCCAGTCTTGCGGAAAAAAAGATGATAAATGACGCTGGCAAGGATTCATAGATTTATTAAATTTCTATCAAACAGTGCAACAAAAAAAATCTGCTTAAGTTAGAAATGGGCTCAAATTTTTTAATCAAAATTCATGAGTCCTGATGCTTGGTTCAGTAGGTCCAAGGAAGGCTTGAATTGAGGACTGATTAAAGAAAATAAAAGGCTTATTTGAAGTAATTTTTCAATGACGGCTTTTAATTGGATGTTAAATCAAATTCTTATCTGCTTTTCTGCAGATAGCACATTATATAAAATACAGTTAGTGGCACTACCACTGTAACTGATACACTGAATAACAATTGACTTCTTACTTTACACCAAGAGGATAGAAGGACTGCAGTTGTCAACCTGTCAGAAATTAAGTATGTAAATTAATGCTTAAGTATATGAATATGATTTACAAGAGGCTCTGAGGGCTGTCAGTAAAAATACTGATTTCTTGCCCCTCCAAGGTTAACAATTACTCACTGACCTTTACAAATTTGGGCTATATTTTTTCTTTTTTAACTGATATGATGTTCCAGAGATCTCAGTAATGTTGAAATAATCTGAAATAATCTGTCATGTACAAAGAGAAGTATCGTACTAATACCTATTAGATCTCATGTGTATAAGTCAATATATTCATTGCTGGAGATAATAGACTTATTATTTAATTTGATGGTTGCAGTATCTGAAATTCGTTGCTTGTTTCTTTTCAGACTTGAGTTGAGGGTAGCACTCTTTATGATGGGGATATATTCCTAATAGGCTGTCTGTTAATTCTGTAATGTTTTACTGCTGAGAGTAACATCTGATTCCTTGGGCTTAGGAAAAGAAACCCTCTATCTCACCTAGACTGACCAGGACCTATAGAGAGAAGTAAAATATGCTGTAGAATTTATGCAGCCCAGAGAGTAGGAGAAAGAGGAAAACCAGCAAGGATTACGCTTCAATGTTAGTTTTTTTTCAGGAGGAGAAATGCATATGTGTGGGTTTTCTCTGCTGGAGTTTGCATCGTGCTCAGTATAATCACTGTGCTGAACATTATGATTATTTGTACCACTGGAATTTGCATCTAGTTCTTATGTATTCCCCTGCCTGTTCCTCCACAGAAGTGTTCCCACAGGAAATAAAACTCCATATTAGGAGATACTCCATGAAATTTTATTTTAAATTCAGAGGAACTATCCTGCAAAACCATATCCAAAGATTGTCTGAACAGTTAAACTTTACAATGTATAACAGCCTCTTTCCACAAAGAGGCAGTATCGAACACAAGGCAGTGTGCCTGAATTCCAGGATTCCCAGACCCAGGATGGAAACCTAGACTCTCCTCATGGTTTCCATGTGGTTTCTCATGTTCCCCCCCATCTCAGATATCCAGCACACTGAGATCCCTAACCTCTGTGACTGGAACAAGAGCACTGAGAAAGGAAAGCACACTGTAAAATTACTGCATGCTAAAATGAGGTTAAGCAATTGCAGCTTCTCCCAGTGCCTCGTAAAACAGACCCCCTGAGTGGAGACAAACCATCTTCAAAAGATTCTGAAATTTGGTTCGGATAATCGTCAAGAAACTCAGCTTTTTCAAAGCTTTGAAGTCCCTTATTAGTCATGCCCCAGAGCACATGCAGCTTCAGTGGCTTGTGGGCTTCCATAGGTACTTCACACGTTGTGGCGTGTCACGGATCTTCCCGCCCGGACTGGCGGTGATGGGAGCTCCGCGCTCCGGGCAGCTCCGGGGTGGTTCTCCACTGTTGGGTGTGGAACAAGAATCCATCTCATTTCCATCTGAGATGACTATGGGTGGTTCTGTCTGCTCCCTGTCAGTGCCGGCCCCTCTCATGCCAGCCCTCAAGAGGCTACTCAGAGGAGCAGGTAGAAAGGTCCTCTCCGAGGGGGGACTCTGCTCACGTTCTGGGAGCCCCTGGTTTAATTATTGACTAAACCACTTCACTCTTAAGTGCTGTGCTGAAACAGGGCTTCCCTGTTTTCCAAAGAGAGAGGTTTGTTGTGAAAGTAGTTTGCATTTAATTTTAAATGTTCTCCTCTCCTCTTCCTGTATCGTGAAAATGCCACTTAAAGTTTGCGTTTGCTAATTGGGAAATGTGAACTTTATTTTTGAGACAAATTCTTCTCATTTTGCTACTTCCATGGTTTCTGCATCATAATGCATAATAGGGATGCCCTATTCTGTTTGGTACAGATGAAATTTGGGCTCCCTGTTGCACTTCTGGCAGGTTTCCCATGTTCTACTTTAAATTCTGGGCTGTTTCTCAACTGGTGCAAATTAAGCTGTGCTGGCTTAAACTGCACAGAACTCTGACACCTTAACAGGAGCAGGCCTGGGTTTGCATAACTGGGAGGGGGACCCTGGTCATTATCCCTGTAAAATAACATAAATATATGTACATGTAAGTCAGATTATTTGTGGGAGGTAAATGGGTATCAGAGAAGAATCTTTCATAGTACAAAGGTGGATGCAATTTTTTACTTAATCTTTGTGGTAACAAAATTCATCTTCTGGCCAAATCTGTATTATTTGGTAAATACCTCAATAAATACTGGCAACAGTTCAGGGGAATTTTTTTCTTCTAACAGCCTGGAAGACAAATAGTATATTGCTCAACCAGATATGGTTCTAATTATAGCGTTTGCATTATACTGTTTTAATTGTCCTCTTAAATGCAGTTTTTGACATCTTGCCAAGAACTTCTCAATGATTTCTTCATTGAATAGAGGACTTTTAGTCATCCACTACATTTCTTAAGGCCATAATTTTCAACAGCATTAAAATCCACTTTTTCTTCCTTGCCTTGTGCTGCAGTTAATATCATTCATCTCAAGAACAATTGTCCTGTCACCCATTTACCTGGGAAGCACAGTCTCCTTTTTTCATTAATCCACAGAAGGTAGAGATGGAGTCATTCAGGTAATGAGTAACTCTGCCATCTTGCTTGGCTTAGACCAGGTGGTGGTGATGATGTTGCTTTTTGCTCCTGGGATAATAAGGATTTAATAACTAGGAAATTGGCAGAATTCATTCCTTTCCACAGTTTTCATACTATGCATTTTTAATTATATTTTTTGTATGCGGAAGTCATGGAAAATATTCTTTACTTCTGTTTTATTTTAAAAAAGCTGCCTTAGGGTGACACTTTTAAATTCTCCAGGAGAAACTATGAGTAGAAGCTATTTCACTAGTTGTTTTAGCTCTGTGGCTGCTTTGTAGTCCATGTTTTTTGCACAGAAAATTACACACTATGGGGTAAATTTTAAGTGTGGTTATAAATTGCCAGAGGAGACTGCTGCTGCAAATAATAAGAATGAATTTAAGAGGCAACTCAGTAGTTCAGAGCAGGGGGCGAGGATGTAGAATTAGGAAGAGGCATTTAAGGTCGTTCAGAAGCAATCAACCTTCGTCAGTCCAAGATACTTTTGTTGTGTGTTTTTTTTCCCTCTCAAAATATATTTAGGAAGCAGGGGCAGCATGTCAGTGTTATTTCCATTACATTTGCATCAATCCACAGGTACTCCCCTGAACAGAAGTGCCTGCTGTTGAGTTATGGGTTTACTGTGAGCTCTACAGAAAACTAGATTTTATCATTTCATACAAATTGACTCACACATTTGCTAAAGTTTCAATTATTATTTATCTGTTCATGTCCTCAAAAACCAAACATTTGCAAGATGAAAAAATGTGTGTTAGACCCCTCTCCAATCAAACACTTGACATAAAAGCTTAACTTGAGTATTTGAGCTGTTGAATTGAAGTCAAGTGAACTGTTTTTGTTAAAAATTTACAATACTTGCCAAATCAAGGTCCTAATGTAGAAACCACATCTGCTGGGAAGAGCACTCAAGCCTGTGTTTAAATGCCTTTCTGAATCAAGACCTTGTTTCCAAATAATATATTTCCTAACAGATAAACCCCAATGAATTCTAATGGCCATTCTGATTAGGCAAGAGCTCAAGTAATGAGGTCTTCATGAGAAGGTAGCAAGTATCTTGAAGATGCTCCCACTGCTCATTTTTTAATGATGTTTATAATGATTCAGAGATATTTCAGTTTAAAAATGTACATTATAAAGTTATGGCAGACATTTTTACTAATGTGTTCCTTTTAATCACCACTTCAATCATTTTATTGCATGCTCTCCAGGAAAGCACATGCAGCCAATATTCATCTGCAGATGGACGCAGTCCAAACCATTTCAATAAAAGACATTCATTTATTAGGAATATTTGTACCTGTAGGTAAAACCTTACAATACATATCTTTTCTATCTCCCCAGTCTGCAGAGTATTTTTCTGCTAGCAGTAAGCATCTGACTGTTTTTAGAAGATTAACTAAACTGAAATGAATAGGTAAATTTACCTATTACTCCCAAACTGTTGCTGCAGTTCCTCTTAATGTCTGTTGTTGTCTGATAACAGAAGTACTGCTGCAGTGGTATTGTAAAGTGTTTGCCCACACGCACATCTCCAGCTGGATTATTTCAGCAATGAACAATTAATTGGAGTTTGATCACTGAAATTCATTAATTGTAGCCTAATTTGCCACTAGTGAAAGCTGACAGAGATCTGCGAGATCAGCATAGTTCTGGCAGTTTATACCAACAGTGGATCTGACCCATTATCTTTTCTTGTTAAAGCTTTATTTCTTTTGAAGTAGTTGTATCCTTTGTCCACAGTTAATTATGATATTAAATTGCAGAGGAATGTTTCCATTTTCTCCAACTGCCTAATCTGAGCCTTTGGTCTGACACATCAGATTAGTTGAGATTTAAACCAATGACCTCCTGGCTCTGGATAATGTCATGTTGGTTCCTATACAAAATAACAGGGCTGTCCCTGTTCAGGTTACACTAAATCACAAGCTGATGAGAGGTGACGGGTTCTGCAGCAACTCTGAATCACATGTTGTTTGATTTCTGCTTCTCTGGGCCAAATTCCTTCAGATAAAAGGTACAGAAGGTCACCCTCTGTCCAGAAACACTGTGCTGAGATCACAGCAATATTACAGCAGTATATTTTTGTTTTGGCAAGTAAAACAGCAACATTCTTATAGATGAAAATAAATTAAAACCTGTGTATAACAGCACCAACCTGAATGATGCTTTTGTGTGCATTCTCTCTCTCATTTGTAAATAATGGAGTGAAGTGATGAGATGCTGTATAAAAACAGTTTTAGCTTTAGTTTTTCTCAATGCCATAGAATAGTCAGAAGATGCTGTAAATATATTCTGAAGACAGTAGCCAGTCAGAAATACTTACATGCCAGCTTGCAGCCTTGATGTGCTCCAAAGTCAGTGTCTAAGACAGCAGTTGGCGCAGATCAAGTGGGAAGCATAAATGTCAGTGAGTGGTAAGTGTCTAAATCTCGATCTCTCAAGTTGTTAGGTTGTTTATCTGAGTGGTTGCCCCTTGAGGTGGACAGAAATGTCAGGAGAAAACTGTTCAAAGAGATGTTGCAACTGAGCTGTTGGATAACAGCCTGGTTGAGTCTTGACTGTGACCCTAAAGTTACCCTAAGCACTTTTAAATGTATTTTTTAGAATTCAATTATTTTTAAGCTTTCTCGTTATTCCTACAGATGTTATATTTTTTAAATTATGTGCAGTCATCTGTTTTTTGCAAGTCTCCCAGCAGATAGCTGTGTATAACTGTTGCTGTGGAGAGGGGAGAGAAATGAGGTCTGGGGGGAGACAGCAGCAGCTTGGAGGATGAGCTAGAAACACTCTGGATGGAAAGCCAGATTTCTGCAACTGCAAAAGAGGAACTGCCACAACATCTACATGCCTTCAAAGTCTTCAAGTCTTACTCACCAAACTTCTAAAAAAAAGCGGGTTCATGTGTATGGTTGTGTTCTATGTATCAAGGCTTTTGATTCTGTAGGACAGTATCACCCAAATGTCAGAGAAGCTGTTCAATACTGTTAAAGTTGCTGTAAGTTTTGTGAAAACAGTGGGATAAAAGACCGGCCCTGTTAACATTAGGGCTGGAGTATGAACTCCGTTTATGTTAGACATGTGAGAAACCTCTCTGAGTTGTGCCTAGAGAACTGACTCCACAGCCAGCTACCCCTCACTTGTCATGGATTTGGCAGAAAAACATGTCATTCTAGGATGTGAATGCAAGCAAGGTTAGACACAGTGGTCTTGGCAATATTTGAGTCATGCCTCTGCCAAAACATATTCTGTTGCTGCCTCCAGAAGAGCTTCGTCAGAAGACATGGTCGGTGGGTCACATCCCATTTTCATCAAACCCAGGACTAGCCTGTGGTCTTGAACTTTTCCCTGCAGTGTGGGCCCTGAAAAATTCATTATTTAAATAGTTTTAGATGCCTTGTTAAGTGTGAGACTTCAAGTCTGGACAAATACAGGAGAATTACCCACCCACTCCTTCTATCTTAACTTTTCCCAGGATGTCAACACAGTGTGGATGTGCTCGATGACAGAAGTCTCTCTAGACTATCCCCAAAACCTTAACTTCCAGACAGGAAAATATCAAAGAGATGTGTTCCATGTTAGTCAGAGATAAAATGATCTTTCTCTCCATGTTAAATCTCCTATTCTGCCTATGGGGTATCATTCAGTATTTTCAGTGTGCTCAGGTTCAAAGCCCATAAAGGTCATGTTTCCTTAGGAGTAAAGGGAGCAATTAGGGCAACAAGTTTTATTTCATTTGATAAAAGTTCACATACTTTAATATTCAAGTAATAATTACAGTAATTCATACATTAGTCATCTAAAATATTAATTCATTTGGCACAGTCCTAGCTCACGCTGTCATAACAGTGCCTGACAGGACTAGCTGAAATCCTGTAGTTACCTTTTTAAATACCAAAGACTTTCTTCATTGTTGTGATAAAATACAGATGTGCCTTCAAATGAAACTTGCATGGTGAGCAGAAATAGAATATATAATTAGAACAAAGAGGACTTAAATCAAATTAATCTTTATCTGACAGGAACATTTACATTTACATCACTGAGTGCAAAGTCATAGCCAAAATTGAAATTAGAAACAGATAATTTTGATAAGAGAGGACACTTACACCGACTTTTTCTCATGCATAATTGGAAAGCAGACAAAATGCACTGCTTGTTATAATTAGAATTAGTGTTAAAAATACACCACTTCTGATGAATGCTGGTTTGTTGCAATGAAAAGTTGCCTAAATACTTGTCTGGTAGAGAAGCACAAGTTGATTCTGATTAGAGGATCATAAAGAGGGCAGATGGTTTAATATCTTTTAAAAAACAATATTAATAGAAGTGGACTCAGTAATCTTTAGTCTTTTGTGTTCTAGATCTTTGAAAGTGCAGATTTTTTTTTTTTTTTGCAGGCTTAAGTCCAGGCATCTAATTTCTCTCATTTAAAAACTGTAAGTGTGCATTATGAAGGGTTCATCAGCCACTGAGCAAAGCATTTGCCGCCTCAGGATTTGATCTTAAGCAAGAGCAAGCCTCACTTTTGTCAGTCTGGAGCAGCAAATTAAAGGTGCCCTGCACCTGGCAGGCCTGTGCCCATCTAATACCCATGCAATCTACTTTGAATTTACTTTTCAGTACATCTACCTTGAAAGCACTTTACATATACATATACAAACCTGTCACCTTTGCTCTTTTACCTTAGTGGGAGTTTTTTCTCCTGGCTCCACTGTGAACACAGGATTTGCTGCTACTCAAGTCCCAGGGAAGAAAATGTGTTTTATGAGGTTGCTGTAAGAAAAAAACTAGCTTGGAGCCATAGAGGGTGTCAGTCTCAGAACAAAAATCAACAGTGAAGGTTGTAATTCACTGGTTTTCAACTGTGCCCTTGCTCTGCAGATCACTCATCCCTTAACGTGTGGTTGCAAATTGGAAGGTTGGATTCTCAGGTGCTGTAAATCCAGTACGACTCACTTGACATTGTCAAATTTGACTGATTTAACAGGCAGCTGAGGATCAGAGCCTGTGTGTATATAATGCTACGGATAGACACACATTTATGGTGTTTGGAAACAGCACTGTAATTGCCCCCAGCTGTAAAAAAATCCAGATGTTTAGATTTTTAGGTTTCAAAAGAGATATGGCCAGAGCTCTAACGATGTTTGTCTGCTTAACACCTCCTTGGCACAAGGGAAGACATTTCCATGATGTTAAGGGTGATGGGAAGAGCTGGGATGTGAAGTTCCTCCTTTGGCTTTCACTTGCAACTTTTATTAATGAAACAGATCCAAAGGGTCTCTGGGAATTCACCACCACAATAGTTTAGCGTGCTGTCAGAAAGGAGCTTGTCAGATGGCTCTATTGTACTGGGATGTGATTTTTAGTAACATGTAGGATTAGGGAAGTGATTCATGTATTGTGCACTGTTGAAAAGAAGGGTAATTTGAGGTAGCAGAAAGGATTTTCGATGCCAAAACAATAATGATAATTCATCCTGTGGTAAGGAATTGTTATGACACGTTTTCTATTATTAATTTGGTTAGAGGGTCTAGGTTAAATGACTGCAGTCGATTAAAAGATATATAGATAGAAAAGCTTTATGTATTTATTACCCGCTTAAAGAAAAGAAAATTTATCTGAGCAAATTACAGCATGGAAGAGTGCACAACTGTGATTTAATGAGCTGCCTTTACACGAACATCTGGAATTACTATTATTATCATGATTATTATTTTACATAAAAACAAAATAGTGACAAATATGAATAAGAAACGAGTTTTTTATGTTAGCTGTAACAAAAATAACCATTGTGGTAACAATAAATGTTAACTGTAGCATTTCTGTGGGCCCTGTGCTGCCATAACTGCTGTAAATTAGTGCTTTTTCTCCTGGGGAGTGTCCCACTTAAATCAGGGAGTGCAAAGACACTTGGTGCAGAGTTTGTACAATGTAGTCCCTAAATGATAAATATGAGCTGCAGTAATTTTGAAGAACACGATGCTAAAGGAAATAATCTAGCAACTAGGAATTTCATTCAGCTGATGCCATAGGATGGTTTGTTATAGGAGATCAGCTGAAAGTGTACACAGTGGTGTTAGCTCACCAGGAGTCTGGCTTTTGTCAGGCACAGTGAAGCATAGTCCTGGCACTGGTCTGCTGTGTAAAACCAAAATTCACTCTTGCATACGTATTCATTTGCCCAAAGCCTAAAAATGGCCACATGTAAATATATGCAGTTGTTTGAAGAAGGGCTGTTCTTTCAGTTAATCCTCATTTCCCTAAATTTCCTCCCAAACCCAGAACTTTAGTGTTGTTCTATAGCTATAAAACCTGAGTTAAGTCTCTGTCTAGGTATGTTTGCTTATGATACTAATCAGTTAATTTTCAGTGCCTTTTATTGTTACACTGAATAGAGGAGTTTAACCATAAGATTTAGGGTGATTTTCAAGTATTTAGTGTAGAACACAACAATAGACACAACAGCATAATTCACATGAAACAATCATCTTACAGTTTTCTAAAGCATGAGCCTGGTTACAGATGAGACCTGAAATGTAGATATCCTTGTGCCAGCAATTGAGTTAATTGATCAGAATGGACTATTAAGTACCTAGTTTTCTTTAAAGTAGAACCCTCAAAATTAAGTTGACTCTTAAAATTAACCTTGCCAGGAACCCATATTTTAAGATATTGTACAAAGATCTGAGGAAGATAAGACAAATTTAAATGAAACACAGCTAGAGTAAACATAAGTGTTAAACCAGAGCATTTTCCTCTTTCTTTCCATACTCTCTGGCTTTGCCCTGTATAGTAAGCTATTGTGAACACATTTCTTTTTAGTTGGAAAACAGGACAAACATCCACTAGGTTAATTTAATACCCAAGGAATATCCCTTAAGGATAAATTATATGAATCTTTGTTACAGTATTTCACAAATCAAATTAGCGACTCAACATTAATAGATGTTGATTGACACATCTGATATTAACCACTAGTGTCTCTATGGACATTAGCTCTTCCTCATTAAGTGAATTATGAAATTCCACTTCTTGATCAGAAGAAGAGTCTGGTTTGGTTTTTTTTGAGTGGAAGCAAGGGCAGATCTTTAGCTGATGTAAATCAGCCCATCTCCGTTGAAGTCAACTTAAGTACTTCAGTTTACCTCTACCTCAACAATAAATGCTTTATTTCCCACAGAATTCGTTTTGCAGGACAGGACATCCTGACGGCACAACTGAAGTTCTTGGGGTTAAAGCTTATAATTTACAGGTAAAATTGTGCACTTGCTTGTGATGGAAATGGCAAAGCTTCGTGCTCCCAGTCTCTTGAATTCAACTCAGAGGCTTGAACCTCTTTGCTGAGAGTGTTGGAACTGCTCTTCTCTGTGCAGGATAATTAAATGTCAGCTGGGGCTGGAAATTTGAAATCAGTTGCCCAGCTTGTAGGAGACTATTTTAGTAACATTGACTGATCTGGTGTGAAGGAGCAACTCTTTTGACTTCGTTCTCTGAAACTTGAAAATGTTTAATTCTTCACTTCTCTAGAAAGGCACTTCAGCAATACACTGAGCTAAAAAAAAAAGCAGAAGAATTAATAGCAATCAGGGCTCCTTTCAGAAAAGTGAATCTTGTTTAGATGCTACCTACTGGTTTGTGGAACTAAAGCCTGAAAGCCGTGAATCTATTAAAGAGAAAAGATGACATAGGTAGGGAGAGAATCAATACCTAATTTCTTCTCTGGAATTGCTTACGAAAAAGAAGGAACACAGAGAATAGTGTTGCTATCATCATAACCATGTTAAGTGTGTTTTTCTTAAAAGCCATGTATGCAGATATAGATATGCATAGAGAAGCAAACAATGGATACTGGGTTTGTTAAACTTTCTTTTGTTGGACTTCTGCGTTACACAAATTGTGTTTCCTTGAAGAATATTTTTTGTTTTGATTTCGTTGGTGTTTGCCCAACATTCTCACCTCTGTGATGATTATGAAGGTGACTTACTCCCTTAGGAATAATGTCTTATATGACACCTGATGTGTCTTACAAATTAAGGTAGATAAGTGGGCAATTTATCTCTGCAGATATCTCTGAAGAATCATTTCACTTTACTGACCAATACTTTAAGCTTCTTCTGTGCTGTGTGGGAGGCTTCTCAATTTCTTTTGCTCTGAGCAACGTACTGGTTAACCCAAAACAAATTTATATGATAGATGAGACTAATTCTCCAAAAAGGAGCTCAGCCTCACACCTGCTGCAGACAGGTTTGTGGCCAACCTTCCTTGACAGAGCTGGTATGAATTCAGATTCAACAAAGAGACTGGAACATCTCTGTGCCTCCTTTAATGACTGTTATTTTTAGAACAGTTAAAAGCCAGCTATGCAGCGTGAAGGATATAAAGGAGTTTGTTAGATAAGAATAAAAATATAATAACTCTGAAGGAGGTAGAGGTGGGGTTTTGTCTGTTACCCACAAAACTGCCTAGTCCAGAAAGCATCTGTATATAGATGGTATTTTTCCTCAAAGCTCTTTCCCTGATGGATAACTTGATCAAATCATATATTTAATAATGTAAATACATTGAAAGATTAAATGCCTTGACCCTGGTTCTTTACCTAAATGTCTGGATTTCACACCATTAACTCTCGTGACTAAGCGTGGGTTTCTCATGATTAATTCCTGTGTTGCACAGGTTGCAGGTTGTTTCTGTGCTGCCTTCAAGGGTGAGACCCTTCACAGTGGTTGTCTGGCCCAGCCCTGTTGAAGTGACTGCAGTTAGGACCATTGACAGAGCAGTTCCATAAATCAGAAATGTATCTGCTTTCCACACTGTTACAGTCTCAGCACTGTGGTGAAACTGTTTACAAGACATCAGTGTTTCTGCCTCAGTTCTGTACACCTGTATTAATGCAATACCTCTCTTTAAAAATTTGCAAGTTTAATTACAGACTCAGTTCTACTGGGATTGCCATGAAAGAGCTCTGGTGACTTCCATTTAATTACTTCTGATTAGACCTCTGGTGCAAGACAAAGCAGCATCAAGCCCAATATAACCCAAAAGGTTATTTGGAGTGATCCCAAAAGAGCAGCAAAGGAGAGGCATTCTGAGAAATCCCTGTAATACCTGTGTATTTTGGCATGTGACATAAAGCAGGGGTTTTTTTCAACCCATTTGTTGCAGTGAGTACAAATGAGGCAAAATATAATCTAAACTGGTTAAATAAGGTCCTTCAAATATTAGAGGTGCTTACTGAAAATGAAGTGGTTTAAATCAATCAAGAGGAATGTCACTCAGAAGTTAGACACTGATAACCGAAGTCGCATGCTAATTTTATTTTTAATAACTTCAAGCTAATGTTAGAATATTTCACAAAGCAAGAATTTCAGAACACTTACAAGTCTTTCTAGACAGGTGGGTCAGGTCTTGACTGTCCAATGCAGATTTACCCTACTGAGGATCGAGTACTTTGTGTAAAAAGACATGGCATTACGAAATGCCCAGTAAAACAGCAGGGTAACAGTGCTCTGTGTATACTTTCTGTTGCTTATTTTCTATCTTATATTTCATACATGGTGTGTTCTTCTGCATAATTTTGGAGAGACATTTGCGTGTGTCGTTTGCATGTGCTTGTTGGGTAAACTGTGTATGGAAGGTAAGAAGACAGTAACATGGCAGGAACGAAAGGGATAGATTTCATGTTTATTTGAAAAGGACACCTGCAGAATTCATGCTAGATTGGCCATTGCCATGAGCCTGTTGGCCCTACAAATGTGTTTTTTGACCCATAATAGGTTACAGCTTGATTTAATAGGTCACATTTCACTGCCTTTATGGACACCTTTACATCTTCTTTTCAGGGTAATTATCTTTACACACATCTGATGTGGCAACGTAATTGACTCCTGCTTTTGTATGGCTATAGGTTAATGAACCAAACTGATAATTTTTTTTAAGAGAATAAATCACTTGTGTATTGTTTTTGAAGTGATGGCAAAGCTGTGTGTTTAGAGGGCTGCTTTTGATTTAGCAAGAGCACTTTGCAGAGAGGCATCCACCATCTGGGGCTCTATGCTGCACAGTGCACAATGCACAGAGGTGTCCTGGAATGGTATTTCTGTGGGCTAGATCCTGATCCTGCAGGGCTAATACCCTGAGAGGTGATCTGAAGTAAATTAAATCACGGCAATTCACTTCCACATGGATGCTGACCTAAAGACTGGATTGGAGAAAAAAAGTCTAAAAATCAGCAATTCATTTTTTTTGAAACAAAATCACAGCACTGCTAAAAGGCCCCAAATAAGTGCCTTTTATTCCAAAGCCAACATTTTCCCTCAAAATATGCACTGATGTGAGTTCTGTCAATTTTCAGTTCCTCATGTAGTAAAGTGTGCAGTTTACCATTTTTGACACTGCTTTGTTTTCATACAATTTGAAAGGAGTCTTTGATTAACAGCGATCATTTGGCATGGTTTCTTAGCTGTTTAAAAAATCTGTTTGAACAGTGGAAGCACTCAAGCAGGAAATGCCAAGTTTTCAGGTGCCTTTAGCACTTTTCAGGATTCTTATGGACACAGCACAATGTCATTAGGCTTTTTTTTTTTTTCCTATGGCCACAACAGAATTCAGAAAATCCTATTTGCTTTTTTATGAGAGAGGAAGAATGAATTTATGAATGGGGAGGAGCATCCTCTGGTATGAAATATTCTTGTTTTCTGAGAACAGGCTGCAGCCCCAAAAAGTGGGAGATATCCATGTATGTTAATTTTTAACTTGTACAATTTCCCTCTGTAGTTTTGTTTGTACATTACTGCTCTTCCTCTCTGGCTGAGGGCTCTATTTTGCATCAGGCATCAGCTACAACCTGTGCACAGCCTGTCCAGAAGCTGATTAAAATCATTAAAGTCCATATGGACTTTAATAACTGCAGTTATTTGTGTTTATTAAAACAGTATCTCTGTTTTTGCCTGAAGTGTTTTGGGGTTTTTGAGGAGCTGAAGACAGGGAATATGAGTTTAGAACATGCTTTTACAGATGTTACTCACATGAATGGGCCTATTAACTTTAGACTACCTGTGTGAGAAAAGACAACTCATGAGCAAGGACCCTGCTGAGGGCTGTAATTAGTGAATGCAGAGCGTGTGTTTCAGAAGCCCATTCTCGTTACTATTCAGGACATGTTGGTCTGTGTTAATAAAGATGTCACTTCCACTTTACTATCCCTGATTTACTTTATTACTGATTAATAAATATCTGATAGATGAATGGTACATAGAGTGCCAGAGCTTGTCTGGCCTTTTGATCATTTTGTGTCAGAAAAAAGATGCAAAAGGGTCATAAACCTCTGGGTCTACCCAGAAGAGAACAGGTGCATTAAGTGGGGATGCAGTTGGGTTGTCTGGCAGTATTTAGTACCTTAATAGCCCTTGGGAGTGAGGGGCATCCAAGAGTTTTGAGGATGCAAATGAGTGGAGTCACAAATGGCTCATTTACACCTCTCGCAGCTGCTTATTGGGGCACAGCTGAAAACATGGACACCAGTGCATTCAATCTGCTGAACATGCAGTTCTTAAACCATGCTTAAAGCTGAGTCAGCAAATTCCCACCACCTGCTGGTAAGAAAAGGGCTTAGGCAGTTGGTGGTGTGGTGTAATGTGTTTTGGTGTTTTTGCCCACCCAGCACCTCTTGACCAGTTTCCACCAGATTTGGAATATATGGTAGCACTCTCAAAGTTGGAAGTTTCATGAAAACCAGCAGTCAGCTGGGAAAGAGAGAGCCCAGCCAGGCTGTGGTCAGGAAATGGGACATAGTCTGAGCCCAGCTCTCGCCAGAGGTCACAGGAGAGGGGACAGACAGATGCACACATGCAGAGCTGTGTGAAATCCTTCTTCATCCCACTTATCAAAGAACCGATTGCTGCAAGCTCCTTGATCTTAGTTTTTGTACCATGAGATACCTTTACATACAGGACTTAGGAAGGCTGTACTGTAGAGCTTTGGTAGGTGGTATTTTGGAAAGAAAAACTTGGAAAATATTCTCTATAAAAAATATCCAGATGAAAATCCAGGCACTTTCTGCAGTCCTCCATCACACCCTGGTCCATGTTACAGTTCAGCTCTCTGAGCAGACACAGCAGCAAGCCAAACATCTTCACGTGCAGGAGCAGACCCGCTGAGTTCAAAGGAGCTGGGAATATATATGTGAATGTTTTCAGGATGAGGATCCAATGTATTGCATGAAATTTGGCCTGGCTTTCTGCTTCCCTCCAGGATTTGACCTATTGTTTTTAAACACCACTGTAATTGATGCATTTTAATATTGCTGTGATGTTATCCTGAAAGGCAACTGGGAATTAGCATACTGTATTTCATTACTTCATGACTTTTTATATATTCATATTTAGACTGAGCAGTGTTAAAAAGAATATTTTATTTCATTATGCAATTTTTAGTGAGCTTATTATCAGTAATATGTTTAGCATAAAATTTATTAGTGACATGCCCTTTAATTTAGCCTGTCTAATTGGTGCTAATTTAGTTAGATTGCATTAAATTACACCCTTTAATGTAGCTATGTGTGGGTCAAGAAATCCATTCCAACAGGTTAGGTAATTTTTCATGCAGCTGAACAGTAAAAATGGTATTGAGGTAGCTGAAAAATGCAATCATGTTCCAAAATAATAGTTTTCCTGGATATGATTATCAGGGAAAGAGGATTTCTGTTATAAGTGCTCTTCGTTTGAGGGTTCATCTTCCATCTAAACTCATGTCCCCAGTCTCCACAACAAAGACAAAGGGTGGAAATTAAGATCATTACTCTTACGTGAGGGGGAATTATTAAGAATGATCTTTATTTCAGCCTTCATTCCTTCTTTATCATGCTCAGCACAAAGATAACAGTGAAAAATACGTTGTCCCTTCTTTTATCTGAGTTTCTGCTTTCTGCTCCATTAGAATTACTTTGGTCAGATGGTTGGAGTGGAAAGTAATTGATTTGATCTCAGCAGTGTACAAAGAAGCAATCTAAGCCTGACAAAACAAAACAAAAAATCTGACCTGTAAGAGTCATCGATCTCCAGCAGCAAGAGCAGGGGGCGCGAGGCAGGACTCCTGGGGGCAGGTCTTCAGCTCCTGTAAATTGTCGTAGCTGTTATGAGTCAATGGTGTTTGAAGTCACTGGCAATTTTGCCAGTGGAGGTCTCAGACCCTGGATTCAGTTCCCAGTTTCCTTTACAACCTCCAGAAAACTCCCGGTCCTGTCTGGTCCTTAAATATGTCACTGTCTCCTCTCTGTGGATCAGTGATTGCTGCACTCCTGGGCCTCCATCCTCTCTATCCCAACTCGTCTGATAGGAATTAAGTCCAAGCACAAGGCAAACCTGTACAGTCTTTGGGGGTGTTTTAATGCATAATTTCATTGCATCAGGAAGCCCCTTCATGTCTTGGTGCTGTTGGTAGCAATGGTTCCAAGAAAAGGTGGGTGAAGGGGGGAAAGACATTAAAGCTTTCTCTCAATGAATATAAGAGTCAGTCCAGCACGCAGAGAGCATGCTCTCAAAGCCATGGGAGATCAATAAATTACCTTTTCCCAAGACCCTTTTTTTTATCGAGAGCTTCAGTCCTGTATAAAAGGGTCTGACACGTTTTGAGCATGTTTCTAGAGATGGCCTGTGTAGCATAATGGCTCGCTGACCTGTTTCTGCAGTTGTTTGCTGAGGTTATTGTATGGTGGTGTCATCATTGCTGAAGGAATTATGTTGTTAAACTGCACTTTCCAGTTTTATTGTCATCATCCTGTTCTTCTTGAGCTTAGTTTTATGATAGACTGCCTGAATAAGTGGAAACACTTGCTTTGTTTTCCCATATAACCCACTCCTGACATAGCCTTTACATTTGTAAACCTACGTTTGTAAAGGTTTCAGGTTATAAACTTGGGTGCCCCACATCCTCAGAGAGCATCTGCACGGCCAAACACATGGGATCTGGATGGGAAGGAGCAGTCAATAGGAGCTTAGATGCAGAGCACCACTAGGAAGGAACAACAGAGGTATCAGCTATTTTTTTACCTTTACCAACATATATGATATTATTGCAGGTGAGTCACATGTTATTGGGATTTTGCAGGTAACCCACAGCATAAACACAGAAGTAAAGCTGTTGCTCATTCAACTCCTCTTCTGTCCCATATTTAAGCAGTTGAAGTTTTCCCTGCAGCACCAATAAGAAAAATGACTTAAAGGAACAATACTCATAGCAATTGTCTCTTTCTACTAAGTGCTAATCCGTAGGGTATCTCCTTGGCAAAAAAGAGCCAGTTATACCAAAATATCAACCTGAGTTTCCTAACACAGCCAACTGAGCATTAAGAACAAAGCTAAATGCCTGTTAGGTCTGATCCAGAAGGCTTTTTAGTTCCTTGGAAAAGACTCCCATTCAGATCTTAGAGCAATTGTAGGGGATTTAACCCCCAGAAGGCATAGAAAGAGCCTTTTTTGAGAGCAGTTTTCTGGGCTAAGCTGATACCTGTTTGATTTTTGGAAGGATGTGAGATCAACTTTGCCTAACAAGCAGCTGTAAAACTGGCAGAAAAAGAGAAGCAACAGCTCAATTGCAAACATCACACTGAGTATTATGTTTTGGGTAAATAAATATAGAAAAGAATAAGTGGAAATCTTCCTCTAATAGGAAAACACATAAATGATACTGTAATTAGAACCAACATTATTCAACTGCAATAAAGTATTTATTTTACTGTGATTACAACAGTTGTTTATTCCTGAGAGCTGTATCCAGAAGCAGAATATCCAGACTAGATATCCAGCAGAATATCAGCAGCTGTCTAAAATAAGTTTCTTGAATCTCTGCTTAGTGGCTCGGTTCATAGTTGTCAGTACTGAGACTCAAGACAATGGACTGGGCAAGTCCACCAGTCCAACTGGGTCACAACACAGTTACAGTCCTGTGCCTCCAGGTGGGTACCTGGGCAGTAATGAAACAGCAGCTCAGGCAGTACAGAGGGAGTGAGGCAGAGGGGTGGTACAGCTGCACACAAAAATTAGTCTTTTCAAGCACTGCTGAGGTCCTGCCATGCACGCAGAAATGATAGACAGATTTTATCTGAGAAAAGAAACTTAATAGTCTGGGTGTGTTTTCAGGGCTTTAAGGAAAAGAGTGGATTTTTTAAAAGATGTGTGTTTATATATTGGCTTTCTATCTAGAACAATAAACACTCTACACACACTGGGGCTGAGCACCCTCCTTCCAGCTATTTAAACGTTCCCAAACCAAACACACAGTTCAGTCCGTCCCTGTGCTTTGTCATCAGGAGAAAATGATCAGCTCCAGCAGCAAAGCCAAGTTTACAGCTGGACTCATGAGGCCAATCCCATGCTCAGTAGGCCTTCCTATAAGGCAGCAGCTGAAGAGGGACACAGTGGCTGGACAGACTGTCCAAGGATCTCTGCCAAGGAAGGCAGGGGGCAGGTATCTCTGCTTCATAGACTCCTGCCTCAAGTCTGGAGGTCCTGGTAACCCCCAGTCATTGAAAATATTCAGAAACATTACCGGGATGTTGGATGTAAATTAACAGTATAACAAAAAGTGGTGGGTTAGTTCTGAAGTTCCATGTTGATGTAAGGGAAATTAGTCTCCCTGTGTCCTCCCCCTCTGCCCTGCTTGCAGGGCTGGTCACTGTGGGCCTTGTCCTTTGTGTCCAAAGCGAGCAGAGAAGTGGTGCCAACCCTGCCTGTTGCTCTGACAGGAGCTGAGTGTGCTGGGTCTGGTGCCAGTGCTGAGCTTGCCAACACTTAAGTGCATAAATGAAGACACTGTGAGATGGTGCAGGGTTGTGTTGGGACATATCTGCTACAACCATCTAGGCCACCAGTAGTGTCCTTCATCTCTCATGACATATTAGACCTGTAGCTTTTTGGTTTCTTGCTGTAAATCCAAAGCTCTCACAAGGAAATGCTCTGTGGTTGGCTGTGTGCCTGCAACCAAGGTGCTGTAGGGAATCCTGATATGGCTTCCCCGTGTCGGAAGGGATGTGGTCTTCCCAGAGGCACTGTGCCATCATCCTGGCCTCTGGGGAGAAGCTGTGTCAGACAGAGAGTGCAGTCTCCTGGGCTGCATGGGAAATGTCTGGTAGAGCAGCAAGCTGAACCGAGGTCTTCCGAGACATGCCACAACTGTTTTGGCATTGGGACAGTCTTTGGGGAAAGCTGGAGGTTGTCCTGAATTGGTTCACATTGCCTGCAAGTTGCAGGCACCAGCTCTGGCACTTGCTTGTTGTCTTGAGTGCTGTTAGGTGGGACACTGTGGGGGGGATACAAGCCAATACTTTGTATGAAAATATTTAGAAAGAGATAAGAAGAACCTGCTTTTCATCTAGTCTCGTTCTTCCCTGCCAGCCTGTGCTTTCTTTCAGCTCAGGAGACTGAAATCTTCTGTTCTCTTGTAAAAAGAAGTCGCTCTGTGAGCAGAGGAGCTAATGAAGCCTGGCTTGTAATGTGTCTCTCTCATGCGGATCCTCTGATATCTTACAAAGGGTGAGCTTTATTAGCTTTTCCTGAAATGGGACAGCAGTAGGATCCCTCTCCTCTCCCCCACTGCCTTCTTTTCAAACTCCGAAGAGTTTCCGTATCTTTTGACCTTGATGCTGGACAGCAGGGGTGAGTTGAACACCCTTTTTGTATGAGAGCACAAACACATGCATTATTTCAGACTCCCATGACTGCAGTCTGTGGGTGTCTCATTTCTGTCAGGAATCAGGCTAAAAATAAAACAAACAAATCCCCTGAAATTAAAAAGAAGCACTGGTGTTCACATGACTTTGTGGTATAAACTGGGGAATTGTCTAAAAAGGTTCAAAATAATAAGACTGGCTAAGCTTAAATCCACCCACTCATAGCAAAAGGAGTCCATACTTTATTAGAAGAGTGGGATGTTGCTCCTGAAACTTATGTATCTGTTAACACATATAGAAGACAACCTTCTCTGTTTAGTCCACGTGTCAGCTTTCCAATTTTTTTTATGGTTAGAATTAGTGAGGCAGGAAAAGAATGGTTCATCCCTACCACTAACAGGCAGAGGGAGACAAGAGAAGCTGAATGGGTTAAAATCAATGCTGGATTCAAATATCAGATTTTCCTTGTCAGTTTGTCACAAACGCAATCATATTTAAATTCAGCTGCTTGGGTAACACCCAAAAGCTATCATTGCACTAATGCAATTATGATAGAGCATCAGTTGCTGTAAATCACAAAGCTATAGATAGGGTGTAGTTGTCATGTTCTTTGTGATTAAAAGATGTAGAATCTCTAATCACTGCAACAAGGGAGGCTGTCATCGATAAAGGGAATCTGGAGCTGGAGAACAGTATTGATCGTGCCAGGGAATTTGCAAACTCTATTTCTCAGTTTTTGCACACTTTGAACAGCCTTCCAGGACACACCATCAGCTTCACACACACACACACCCCCCACGCCCCCTGAACTGGGGTACTAAATGAATAGGTAAACGTCTGCCTTGCTCTGGTTCTCTAGCAAAGTGACATCTAGGAGACAGTAATTTTTTTAGCAATTCTGTGTCCAAAAGGGTATTTGGTAGATCAAAATCAGAAATGGTACACTGTATTTCCATCTTGGAGGGAGTAATGGCCATTCCCCAGCACAGTCTCACATCATGCTGGTGGTGGGGTCTCGGTCCCCCAGTTTCACTGGTGCCAAACCAGTGTGAGCTCTGTGTGCAGAGCCCACAGCATGGCCCCTGTGCTGGGCCCAGACACAGCACAACCCAGCATTTTCTCTCTTGTGGCTTTAAATATTCCCTTCAATTTTTTTGCAAATGACACGACCTCTCTACCTGTAACTGAAAGTCAGACTTTCCCTTGTTTCAAGATGTCAGTTCTTATCATCCATGCTGTTCTTCTTTAAAAAAAAACAAACAAAAACACAACAAAAAAACCCCAAACAAACCAACAAAACCCACACATACACAGTAACTCCCCCAAAATAATTTATGGCCAATATTCATAAATTATTTACATTCAAACTGTGGAATTGTAGGCAAAAAATGAATATTAAATGACCAAGTATGATGAAAGTGGAAAGATAGTGCTGGATTGTCAGGCTGCTTGGTTGTTTTTCATGCGTTTGGCTGTTTGTTTGCTTTTCTGTCAAGAATCTCCATGGATCAACATACGAACAATTTATGTGATTTTTTGATTAATATGTAGCATGTGGTTTGAAAGCTTTTATGCATTTATAGCTTTCCTCTACAATGACATAGTTCCTTGTGTTGCTCTGTCTGCATGTGGATGTGTGTGTGTGTACGCAATAGCTGTATGTAAATGTTTTTAAACTAATATTCTTTGTATAGAAATACTATACCCTCATGTTGCAGTTTCTCTGGTTTTCACCACTCTCTTCTTTATGCTTGGGTGGTCATATTTTGAAATTTCCCCAGGACCAGTTTTTCATGCAGTCACGTTTCTCATCACATCTGAAGGATGTTGTGCTTCGCATGGTAATTAGGTCCTCTTTGTTTCATCTGCTGAACCGCTCTCTGTTGCTTCCTGCAGCACGCTCACGACTGGAGGCTATTTCTGAAATGTTAGAGCAGTGGAGATTCTCTAGGAGTAAACAGCTTCATGTGAACTTGCCTTTTTTTTTTTTTTTTAAAAATGCTGATTTACATCCTGTTTAAACCTTGTGCAATTATATTTATCTTGTTGCTTTCTTAGAATAATGCCATTTATTGAAATAATTTATTATTGCATTGTGTGGCTAGTGGGTGTGTATGGAAATCATCTGAGTATTTACAAATACATATGACTTTATATATAAAAACACACAAGTATCTATCTCCCTAAGGCTTGAGAATGCTGATGGCTTAGCTGGGAGTGCAAGTTGCTGTCAAGCTTTGCAGAGTTTATGCTTTCATGGCTGAAAAGAAAGCTCTGATTGTTAGTTTTTCTGGCCCTGTGTGAGGGCAGGCTGAGGGTGGCTTTGGGCTGTGTTTGGTGTTTAGGGGGCTGAGCAGGGTCTGGATGGGGTTGGCACTTTGCTGTGGGAGCCCTTCTCTGTGGATGCTGGGACAGGGACCCACACACGGCACAGCAGGGACCGGAATCCAGTGCTCCTGCAAACCTGGCCAGGCCACTCTGAGAAGGGAGTTTCTTCCAGCATAATTTCATTATCTCCCTTCTAGCTGTTAAGTTACAGCAGAGAATCAAGTCCTAAGTTTTTAGCCTTTGTTGCTTAGAAGAAAATCTTCCAAACCTGCATGACCCCTTTTGCTGGTGCAGTCAGCTCCTGCATTTTAGGGCTGACAGGTTGCTCCAGCTGAAGCCAAAGGGCAGTTCGTTGGAGGCGGCTCAGGTTGTGCTGCTGCTCTGGCAAACCCTGATGGTGCTGGGGAAGGCAACAGAAAGCAGGTCAGGTTTGCCCTGAGGCTGCTGGGGAACCCCTGCCTGGGGTTCCTGCAGAGAGACATTCAGGGCAGGAGCACTGGAAATGCCTCCAGTCGTCTCAAGAAATGCAAAGTGATCTAGTAACTGACCCTGAATTCCCTTTGAGTCAGTACAAAGCTCTGGAATGCCTTTTGCAAAACACACCCCAGTTGTTATACTGGGAACCATCACGGTGCCCGGAGTGCCTGCCTGCTGAAGGGGGGACGGGCAGGAGGTCTCCAAGCAGCTCATGGTGGCAGGGCAGGGGTGGCAGCGGGAATGTTTTTCACCCTCATAGCTTCAGCAATTCAGCTGATACGTGTTGGGTGCACTGCTGGCCCAAGGGCTGCTCATGTATATACAGGGGGTGCAGATTGGCTTGGGAGAGATGTGGACAGTGGTGATAGATAGCAAGTGCTTTTGCCAACACGTGGAATTCCTGCTGGTTGGTTGGTTTTTTTCCTTCCTCTTGTAATTAATACTGCTGTGGTTACTCTGATTATAATGACTGTGTATCCCTTTAAGTGGTGTCTAGGTTGAGGTTTACATGGCATTTTTTCCTTGTTTGTGTGTTCTGCAAACATATTAAGAAAGTCTCTAAAATAATACTACCAAATATGAAGTAAAATCCTGTCTCCTGAAGGGCTGATGAGATCATATGCGCATGAGTGTATGTTATCTTGCACTGACACATGGAATTAAGTCTTGGACTATCCTCACCTAGGAAGACATCATTCTGCCAGCTTTTTCTCTCTTCTGGCCATTTCAGATACAACAGCTTTCTCCCCTTCAGCCAGTTAAAGCAGGGCTGTTCTCTGGAAAAGCCAATGAGAAAAATTTGGCAGTTTGATAATTTCTGAGTCTCTTCATCTTCATTTTGTTGAGCTTCCTGGTTGCACACAAACAGAATCATTTGTGTCAAAACACCACACACACATTTAGCCCCACAACAATTCTGTGATTTTAGTAAACTGAGTTGTATGTGGAAGGGAAACTGGATTTTCTGTTATCCTGCTGGCAAAGCTGTTGGTGAGGAAAGCCTGAAATTGAGCCATTCAGCTCTGCAACTTAGGGGACACAGTTTCTACCATGGAAGATCAAATTTAGCAGCACTGCCACTTCTCTTAATATTGGTTTATTTTATTGGGTTTTAAAAATTCTAGGAAATTGTGACAATCAGGGGAAGACATTTAGGCATTCCCCTGACTTCTTCATTTACTGAAACAAATTCTGTGTTGATTCTTTCTGGAGTGGCTGCCATTATTTTATTTTGTTTCCTTAATGAAAGTGGTTTAACAGGTTGAAATCAGTAGGAGAGTCCTCCATTTTTATCACAGTGAAGTTTGTTTTAAATCATCAAATAATTTCGAATTTTCATCTTTCTGTAAAGTTTTTAAAATACCGTTTGAAGTCCAAATCAAAGCAATTCTCCTTCCTCCCTCCAATTCAAAATTATCATTAGACAACAAATTGCTCATTGTCTGGCTTAACATGAGCAATTGGCTCTGGATCTTGCATTCAGATCCCCAAGTCACTGTCTGATGGGGAATTTATTCCCCATCTGTTTCCATTCCTACACTGCAAGTTCAGCCTGGCACGTAAGCTGCTGCACAGTTGTGGGGTTTGTGATCCATATTTAATTCACCTAACTTTCAGTTTTTAACTGAGACTCCCCAATTAAGCAGAGTGGTGACTCTGACCTCTCTCTGTAGTCAGTGCAGAAGTGGGTTCACCCAGAAGGTGACTCTGCCCATGGAAGATCTCAATTAAATGCCTAAAGAATAACTTCTCCAAGATCAAGCTGCTATATAGTGCTTTAAGCAGTTCCACTAAAAGAAACCTTGTTGGCTTATAGAGACATGCTGATAATGGGCTCATTGGCTTGTTAGGTCAGGCAGCAAACGGATGGTGGAGGTCCTTGGGGTTTAAGTACCAAGACAGCATTGTATTTCTGGGGAGATCATGCATTTCAAGGGTGTGATGTGAGACATGAGGCTGCAAAGCCATCCCCAAGCTGCATTTATTCCCCTGAAATGCTCAGTGTGTCAGACCTGATTTCAGTTACAAAATGGAAATAATAGATAAAAAAGGTCAAACCATTTATTGAGGATTGACATTTACAGCAGTCAGGAATCTCCAGTCATATACAGCTTTGTGTATGTATGTCACTCCTATATGACACCATCCTGCTGAGGACCTCCAAACCACTGCTTTCCTGGCATAACTAGGTGGTGGCAAGTTATCTGTTGCTTATTGTGCTTATATGGATGCCTAGACATAGAAATGCAGAGTTAATTAACTTGCCCAAAGCTGCAGTGCACATCTAGCAAAACGAAAGTATAAATTCCCAAATCCTCTCCGTGGTTTCAAAATTCTTTTCTCTTCTACTTTAATAAATTTCGTCAGAATATTTTTGTGAAATGAAACTGAAATTAACTGTTTTCATTGAAAGCTGAGTGTTAAAGCACCCGTGTCCTTAATCCCATTGCATGCAATGGCAGTTATGTGTTGGAGCATTGACAGGGTTTGTGGATTGAGCACAGTGCAGGAAAACAGATTGAAGGTAATAGCCTAGTCTGGGATCCAGGAAGAAATTGCTGCTTGTGTTACATCCAGGATCTGGACACAGTCACACTGTGTGTGTGAAATAACCCTAGCAGCAGTCCAGAAATCAGTAGATGATCTTTGCCATTAAGGTCGAAGTGGGAGGAAAGGGAAGGAGAGATACCTACCCCCTCAGCTACATGCACATACACCCATGTGCATGTGCAGAGTGGGAGAGACACCTCAGATAGGCTGGCAGCAGCAAAGTAATTAAAGGTGCTGAAGCAGTAAGTGCCAAGACATCCTTTCCAAGGGTACAGAAGGTTTGCTAATGTCACTGCTGCTGTCCCAAAGGTATCATGCAATTCTGGTATTTGTCTCCAATGCCCTTTGTGAGATTTGCATTGCCTGGGAGCCAGTCTGTTTTCTCCTTGCCTTAATGGTCTGACTTTGAGAGCTGAGCCTTGAGATCGCTGCGCCTCAAGGAGACCCAACACACCCCTGGTTAATGTGGTCCTCAGGGCTGTTTTCTTCCCATTGCTCATGCATTGCTGCAGCATTATTTCTCAGTGCTTTGAATTAACAGGCTTATATCCTGGCACTAAGGATTTAAGGGACCTTGTGCAGATAAAGACAGTATAATTTATAGAGCGAATACAACAGTAGGCTTGAAAAGATTGATAAAATGACCTATCGTTGCATAACAGGTATTAGATATCATGTTCCCTTTTCCCCCTTCCTGATCCCAAATGGAAGCTTTTTAGCCTCTGGATAAGATGCCAAGAATTCTAGTCAACCTCGACTTCAAAAATTAAGAAAAAAGATGTTTAGGTTTTAATGAAATGTGTCTTCCAAGTTAACTTAAATGTATGCTTAGACAGCTTTTGAGATTGGTCTAAGAATAATAAACGGTTATTTATAGGGAACTTCCTGGCCAAAGACCTCTGGGCAGCTCCAGAATACCAGAACTAAGGATTTACAGCCCAGTGACTACTTAAAATGGGGATGTTATTTTTAGATTCAAATTTTGAGATTCCTTTTTCCTTTGTGACAACCTTTTGGTGAAGAGGAAAAGCTGTCTACCGATCTTTGAGATTCTGGAGTTACTCTTGATAGTGTGATGCACATGGGGCAGTTTATTCAGCTTGCTTTTGGAGCTTTTACAGATCTGCATGATGTCTTCTGGGCAGATTTGTGTCTGCTCAGGGCATCAGCCAGAATAAATGAGAGGGGTGGGATCTGCCCTGGCTGATGTAGGGGATTCTCCTAGTCCCCAGTGTCCCCAGTCTCCTAATAAATCAGTGCCCATTTCTGATGGGATACAGCAGCAGGTCAGCATCCTTAGGTAAAGAAAGGCTTCCTGAAGTGAGCAGCAGTCACAGAAAGTAAATTAATGGAAGCTGGCATCTGCTGATCTCTTTGACAATAAGGAATTCCACTGCCAACATTTAGAAACCATTGGAAATGGTCTCCATTGGAAACCAGATTTCGACTTTCTGCCCTGGGCTGCCAGAAGTATTTCAGCATAAAATGCTAAAGTAAGTTGAACTTTCAATTATAATTTCAATGACTGTCTAGTGAAATGGATTAATGCTCTGGCACTGCACCTTTGAGGCTTTGGCTTGAATCTTGTAGGATAAAAATCTGTCTGCTTTGACAGTTGAAAAGGTCAGAAGTGAAATAATGTCAGGTGGTCTTAGCCCAGTTCAATGTCTCGATTAAGAAGTAGATATAAAAGTTGTTGATGTGGGATATCATATTAGATCCTTTGAAAAAATATAAATATTTTTATTTCTATTTTATCATCAAAATTAGATGCAGACAGCTGTATTCGGGAGAGGTGGAGCTTAGTTCATACTTCAGGAACACGGGATTGCAAAGTGAGCAAAATGCAGGTTGTAATATTCAGTATCTTGAGCTCAAAAGCTTGATTTCAATCAACTTGAAATTGATTTCCTGATATTTGACTGTGTCAAGCATAGTTCACTTAAATATTTTTAAAGTTTAATTTGGGATTTTTTATTAGCTGAGAGTGTATAGAATGATGATGTTTTTCTCACTGTTCAGACAGGGCAAGAGGTCTCTTCAATTTACTTTTTGAAGCTGCTGCAATTCAATTCCTAAGCTTATTAAATAGAATTGTGGTTAAGGAGCAGAATACGGATATTTGCAGAATGCATTTTTCTCTTATTTGAATACATACTTTTATAATTTTGTATGATAATGTATAAATATAAATTATGTCTCCAGACATCCCTGCGGAAAGGTCACTATGCAAAAATTTGTGGCAACAGTAACAGGAATTTCTGTGGGGGAAAAAGGGCTTGGGGCTGTGCATCTCAGTGATGGGGATAGTGGCTAACAGAGCTGCAGAGCACCTTTGCTGCCTTTGCTCTGTCCCAGCCTCTCTTGTCCCCAGCCCTCCTCACGTGTCAGGCAGCCTTGGCATTGCTCCACCAACTGAAGTGGCAGATTTTCTTTGCTTATTTCAATAAGAAACACAGGCAGAGGAGAATGCAAATTGAAAATCAGCTGTCATGGTATGCTACATAAATTACCCTGTTCTGGTTGGTAATCCATTACAGATGATTAAATAAATGAGCGCTTGTGTCCTGTTCAGCGCTGGTGGCATCTTTGTTTTATTGAATTCCCTGTTCCTTCTCTGTGTGTGTGTATGTGGGGTGCCATGGGTTTTTTTCAAGTTGTGTTTCCATTTTGAGGCAAAGGAACCACAGTCTCCATGTGATCGTGATGCAGTGCAAGAGCTGATGGAACCGTACATATGTTGTAAAGATTAATTGGCATTCAGTTAGGCCCCATAAAGCATGGCATGCCATGCATTATCCTCTGCTTTGCCTTCAGTCTGTGGTGTGGTTCAGTTCACGTGGTGGGCACAGACTGACAGAAGCCTGTTTCTGAAGTGTAACACGTACCTTTTGTAGGCTGATCTTGCCAGTTACAAAACCTTCCAAAAGCTTCAGGGATTCAGATGCGGCTTAATGTGGGGCAGCCGTAACACGATCTTGCTTTGCTCTGCTGAGATCTGCTAAGTGAGAGCCCAGGGGACCATTGAAACCACAGAACTATCTTTTATTTGTTCTATAGATTTTTTCTGACCAAAAAAACCCCCAAAAAAACCTGTAATACATGGCCATCCTCGCCCTTCAAAGACACGGGGTTTAATCGCGGCGCGGTCCCACAGGGCCAGCGGTGCTGCTGCCACGGTGGGTGCCAGGCATGGCAGAGGCCAAACCCCCTGAGTGCAAACCCTTATTTATAACAGAACAAAGTAGTAATTTTGCAACTATCACGGCTCAAATATGGGACCATTTCCCTAGTAATAAAACTATTACTCTGTAACTGTTTACTTATCAGGAGACCATTATGTGATTGATGACCTGAAAATGGAGGTTATCTTTCAATTCATTTGAAATGCAAACTGACTAGAAAATCTATAGTTATTGCAGCGTATTTTTAAGCAAAATCAGGCACCTACATTGACTTCCTATTTACATTTCTTTGAGAAGAAAAATCACATAAAAGCTATCAAGAAACACATTTCACAGCAGGCAAATTAATTGGTTTTACTGTATTTGAATGGAGGGTTTGTCAAATAAAACATGCCATGACAGTTAATAGTGTCATTTAGAGGCAGAAAATTATTGGCTTATTTGTTATTGGATAAAAGGAAGGCAAACACTTTGTATTAGGAAGTTTTAATGTGTTTAAAATCCTCATTAGGGATTTATGGACATTCTTGCTTAGCATAGCGCCTCATTAATTTGAGGCTAAACAGTTACTTCTGTGTTTCAATTCCAATTTTTTTTTCCCCTTTTCTTTAATTAGATCTCGCATTAGAGTTTGGTCTCTACACCACTGGAGATGTAGAATTAATTAATGTGATTTATAAATCTAATGGAAGTGAGTTATTCTTAGATATCTTTTCATTTTAGTGAGCGGTTTAACTGCACGCAGCATAAGTGCACACAGATCTGAGAGATTTTGGGAGCTCAGGAAAAGTATGCGACTTCTGCATTGAATACATTTAGCAGCGTCCCTTGGCATTAATAGATCAAAGCATTTTAATTAGAAATGTAACTAAAAAAGAGACCATAAAGATCCCATTCAAAATCAGATTTTCTTTGTTCTAAGTTCTGTACTCACCAAAAAGTGTTATTTTCACTCCCCTTTTGTATGATAACTGTGACATTCAGTGGCAGCTGGAATGTGTATTTTACTATTTAATGAGCATAAGTTCTGGCTCTTAATGTAGTCTAAATTTGGATGCGATCAAATGATGACATAATCATTGATTGTACTATTTTGTTAGTAATAATAAAAGAAAAATAGCTTTTATTTCATATAGAAATTTCACGTATTTGATTGAAGTTTGTGTTAAAAATTTATTTGTGTAGACTACTTATGCTAACAGGTAGTGTTGGTATTTAAACCTTAAGATATTTCAGAATACATTTGGGTTTTTTCCCCTGGAGCAGGAACATGTCCTTGCTCTTTGAATTCTGGCCCTCTGTTTTGAAGATAGTCTGAGGACACGTTTTACAAGTTGTGACTGTGATGGAAGGATGTATGAAAACAACTAATTTGCAAACAAGCTCTGAGCAATTAGTTTGGGTCCCAGCATTGGCCTTGCAGCTGTGCAAACTGCTGTACAAATTATACCCAGGAGTACATTTTTCTGTGACAACATTCATACCTGCTTAAAAAAAAAAAAGAAGTGGAACGGGTAACCAACGCAGCCACCCACTGTATCCTTGTAACCACAGTAAAGGCACTGTCAGATGTAAATATATCTTTAAAAAGGTTCCTCTCTAAAACCTCTGAAGAAATCTTACAGTGTGAATTCATAGGGTCAAATAATGCTTCAGGTTACACTGATGCAACTTCACTGACATCAGCGGAGTTTTAGTTGTGTCACAAAGGCCACAGTCTGACATGGCGACTTTGCTACTATTTTAGCAGGAATTTATGCAGCTCCTGCCTGATGCTGCTCTCGTGCTGGCAAAATACTGGGAACAGACACCACGTTCCATTAATGTGAAATAGATTTAATGGAGATCCAGTTCAAAGTTATATTACATTTAGGCAGCTATGTCTGTATAGTAAAGGGATTTTGCATAATTTCCAAGAAGTTCTCCTCAGTGGGTTACAGTGAGAATAAATATGGTGTCTAATTTACATCCCTCTAACTGAGGGCAAATAGTCTTGGAAGCCAAGCTCCCTTCATTCATGCACCTTCTATACCTGCTCCTTCTACATTGCTTCACTGTCTTTGGAGAAGTTAGATTTCATTCACACCAGCAAAAGGAAGACAAGAAACAGACACTTGATCATTATTTCTGCCACATCATATATCTCACCACACCAGAGAGTTGCATAGTCTGTTAGTCAGGCTTTGATGTTTCAAGTGGACAAGTGCACGGTGGCATTTTAGGTCAGGGTGCCTTTTATCATCACTTTAATGGAAATGTGTAAGGTAACCTCTTCCAGAATAAGGTGAAAATGCCAAGGCACATAAGAAAATGTACTTATTTTATGTAAGTAAATAAGTACTTGCAGGCATTGGAGGAGAGGGAACGGAGGGGAGGGAAGGAAGAAAGAAAGTTTGACAATCCAAATTTCCTTGCTCTGTGTCAACATTAAGTGGTTGCAACAGCCCTTTAGCGAGCCAGTGTTTTGGTCACAAAAGTACTGCAAAAGCCACTTTTGATGGGGCCTGGCTTAATGCTGACATTATCAGTTATTCTGGTTTTATTATTATGGTGAGTTTCTGAAATACTGCATTCAGAATATTCCATAAGTAAAATGTGCAGCCTTACCTACATTAGAAAACTCCCAGGAGACCTTGAAGTGAGAGATCACTTTATCAGACTTCTCCCTCTAATAGAGTTTGGCAATTTACCGCATGAAAATAATGGTGAACCATTGAGTATAAATTGAACATCAGCATATTGTGCTTTCGTGGAGACTATTTCATGCTGATCAACATTGAAATGGTATTGTTAAAAGAAAACATCAAAGAAATGGAAAAGAAAAAAGTGGGCTAAATACAGTACACGCTGAGAAGAAGAAGAAAAATACAATTGTCACATCCAGGTCAGTCTGGTTCAAAAGTTGCTGTAGCAGAACTAAATGGCAGTGAAAAAAACGTTGTCATTGCAGTTGGGCTTGCCTGGACCGGGAGGTTGTTGTAAGCTGAGTTCTTTGTAGGGAGATCAAAATGCAATTCCTTCCAGTCTGTGGGCTGGTCACCCCACCTGGTGTGACTGCAGTGGTTTGTCTGGCTCTTGGGTGACTGGAGAGGAGCATATTGGAGTCACTGGCTTTTGTATGAAACTAAAGGTACCCATTGCAGGGAGCTTTGGCTTCTGAACTAGAGACCTTTTGGGAAGTTCACTAAAATCAGTGCGAGTCTGATTCAGTCACATTTTGGACCACACTAGAAAGCTGTTTTTCCTAGCTAATGTGCTTTACTCAAGGGGAAAGGCATAAACTTCTCCATCCAGCACTTGAAGAGCAGCTCTGACTGCAGGCCAGGCTGTCTTAGCTTAACAAATGAATTAACTTGCTCCTTAAAACTTTTTCGTGTATTCAGATTCTCCAGTAAATGCATATTTTGCACAACTGCTTCTGCAGTATTTGTATTAAGGGGGAACAGAGGAGCAGCTCTCTGTATTTTGTTTTAGGCAATAGTTTTTCTTTCTCTCCTAAATTTTTATGTATGTGAAAAGTATATATTTTCAGAGACTTTTTAATAAGCCCCAGGAGATATTTTGGGGTTAAAATAATGGGAAATGCAGTCTTCTCATGGTATGTTGGTTCCAGGATGGTGCAAGCACTAAAAGAAAACAGTGGATATACATTATTTGGGACCCACAAATGGCTCCCTTGAGAGTCAATAACCCTGTGAAAAACACGTATATGTATCTGAATACCAAGGGAGCAATTTGGGTGTTTTGGGGGGGTTGGGGTTTTTTTTTAATACCACCATGTTTTGACTTCATTCAGTTTCCTCCAAAAAAACCCTATATATCCCTAATATATGTTGGTGGTATCTCTATAAATACACAAGAAAAAACATAACATCAGGTTGCAATATTCATTCCTTGCTCTTTTGCTCCTCCCATTCTTGTAGGTTTGCACTAAAGTTAGTAAGGAATAGTCAGGGTCCTCCCATCTAGGGAGGTTAGTTGACATCTATTTCAGGTGTCTTTAACAGGAGTGACTCTTTTTGAATAAAATATTGAGAAAGGAAGCAGACAGAAGCATGAACTGTGAAACAACCCAAGGAGGTTGGAACAGTGGGCTCTGAGCAGAGGTGAGAACGTTACTTGCAGTAAACGCAGAACAATCTTGCTCAGTAGGAGAAATGTGTAGTCAGGTGGCAGCTAAGGGGGATGTTGGGAATGACTGAAGGGGGGAAATGAAGCCTGAGCATGTGAGGAAATACTGATGGCAATCAATGGAAAGCCAGTGTTGGAAGGGCATGGGCGCATCCTCTATTCAAATACAGGTGCAGTATTGGCTGTTCTTAGACTTGTAGTGAGTGTATCACAGAAATGGAATCATAGGTTCATGTAGGTTGGAAAGATGTTTCAAAGGTCATCTAATCCAATGTCTTGTACCTGGAAACTGCCTGATCCATTTCCCACTTGTTAATCAGAAAAAACTTGTGTTAATCAGAAACACCAAGCACCCAGTTAATGGGAAGCCTGGCAGGAGCTGAAGGCATTCGGAGGACAAGGCTTCTGCTGACTGGCCTAGTTTTGCCATTTCTGGTTTCCCAAGTGTTTTCCTCTTATCACTGTGTGGTGCACACTGGAAGTGATCAATCAAGGCTCATGCACAGGATCTTTTCATGCTGGCAAGTGAAAAATCAATTTGTGTTCGAAGGAGTAAACAGTAGTACGAACTTCATCTCCCCAGAGTCAAAATGGATTCCTTGATAAAGGAGATGACAAGGAAAGCTGAGCTCTTGCTGTATAAGCACATAGGTGCTCATATGCAAGAAATGAGAGCGGGTTCCTACATTCATTTTACATGCTACACTTACCTTCTCAATAAAACAAAGACAGGAGGAGGAGATTACTTGTTGGATGCCAATCGTGCATCAATAAAACCAGGGGGACTGTTCATGAACAGCTTATCCAGATGAAAATGTAGTCGGTCAGTTCTGGCAAAGACATTATTCACTGTGTATTTCTGCTTTATGGCACCACATTTGAATTTTCAGAACTATTCTGACAAGTCTGTCAGAAGATTGTGTTGCTAACGTTTCTGAGAAATGTTTGCTGTCGGATGTAAATTACAGGAAAAGGGGTCTTTATATGATTTTTCTGTGCCACAAAAACAAAATCTGATCTCATGCAGGTTATAAATTGTCCAGGAGGTAAGAGTGGTCAAGGAACTGTTGAAAGAATAAATGGAAGGTTAGATTGACATGACTCATCAGATATTGTAGCAATTTACCCCATGTCATTTGATCTGCATAACATTATAGACTACTATTCCCTCCCTCTTAGATTTCTGCCCTGCTTCCCTCCCTTTAAAGTTCAGAACTGAGCCACCCAAGCCATGCATTAGACCTTTGGTTCCACATCATTTAAGCTCTTTTCTCTCTCCTGTGAGACCAAAAAGCAAAGAGAGCCTTAGAATACTGTCTTAGGTGGAATATTGTGACCATCAGACCTTTCCTTTTTTTTTTTTCTAGCAAACAATATTTAAAAGTAAACATGAAATGTTTTGATGCAAAAGAGTTTTGCCAGATTAAAAGGAAATTGGAAGATGAGTTCAGTGTAGCAGGTAGCTGTTGTGAAATCTTCTTGCTTTGATTGAAGTTTTATTACCTCAGTACGTCTGTCTGCAGCTTATGTAGCATTCGCTGGTTTTCAGTCTGGGGTTTGTGAATGCACTACCAGCCAAGAGAAGAGCTCATGATGTGAATTGCCACCACTTGGTCTTGAGGAAACCAAGCTCCTGGAATCTGTCCTTCCAGCTGAGTTAGACCATGCTGCTCACAAAGGAGGAGAAGCACCAAAGGCGTGCACAAGGGCAAGCTGTGCCCTCCTTTTTAGACTCTGGTTACTGGTGAAAGCTGAAGAGGCGAGTGGAGGTGTGTGTGGGGGTGTAGAATCACATAATGGGTCCTAAAATGCTTGATTTTCATTAGATTGGGAAAGTAGTACTACGGGAGGAATCTTGACTAAGCTACAGGAGGAACGTGGCAGTTTATTAATGGCAATTCTAATAACAGTTTGTTGTAGTGCTAGCACTTGGTGATGAATATTGTATCTGCTCCGTTTTGTTCTGTCCTGATGAATCTATGCTTGGATGCCATGGTGGGCCATGTGGGCCTGCTCACACTTGTTAGCTGAATGCAAGTGTTTATGGACAATTAAACTTGCAATTTTTGATTCACACTTTGAAAGGTCGAGAGGTTGTTTTATCTTTTTTTTTTCTGAGATAGACTGAGTTTCTAATAGATCTGTGCCTTTCAAGTCTCTTAGAATGTGCAACTGCAGCATGAATTTAGAAAAATGGTCTCATTTCTTTAGAAATCCATTAATAGTAATGTACTGAAAGACTCTTACATTGATCTTCTTTCTGATAGCCATGTTGTAATAATTATTCTTTTAATGTTTGCATCAATCTAAATGTTTTCCTCTTTGTGCTAGCTCCTACTTGGATCTCCCTATATGACAATCACAGCACTTTGACATCTTGCATTACTTTAATACCAGTGATTCAAAACAAAGCAATGCCAAAGGGAACAAAAGTTCTGTCAAGCCATTAAAATCTTCTTTGCCATTAACACAATTAAATTGATGCATGAGCATTTAAAGTTATTAGCAAATGCTGCCAGCAGAAGCTGGTTGTGATTGCATATATAGTGGGCTTTATTGAAGTAAAATGGTATGTTTATTGTTATTATTATCATTAGTTGTGAAGTAACGTAAACTTGAACAGGGCTGTGAATTGTCAGAGGACTGTGAGACAAGTAAGAACATGGTCTGCCCTGTATTAATAGCCAAGTACACAGTCATCATTCTTCTGAACAAAGGAATACACATGGTACCTTGGCTAACCATTAGAGCTGGCATGTGCAATGGGAGGGAGGGATGTTAAATAAGGAGAGGGCTTCTGTATCTCTGCTGCTCTCACTCTTCCCAGTCTGACTCACTCAGCTGACTTTTGGGCTGCTCCTGTTACTGCTGTGAGAAATTTTGTGGTTGTTGTGTACACTGTAAGCTTATTGGGAGAGTATTTGTTTTGTTTTGTCATATTCCAACACACTAATTTTTCAATGAAAAAAATGAGGCGTGTATTAGAGACACATGTACTCCCAGTGTCCCACTGCACATTGCAGCAATACCCCTGCTTGCTAACCTTTTGATTAACTGTATTCCTCACTGAATGGGCAGCTGGTATGAGGAATGGAAAACACAGATTAGCAAAGAATTGTATTGAGGGGGAAAGCAGTGATTTAAGTGAAAAGTAGGGAGATGAAGGAGATCCAACGAAGTCCAGGTCATGCGGTGTGAATGTGGACTGCATGCCTGTTGCAGTTCATGCTGAGCATCCACTGGCAGTTCTCAGCCTAGGTTTGGTATGGGATTTGAGCTGAGTAGAAACTGGGGACAAAAGGTAAGGCTCTTTTTTTGGTTGTTTAAAGTGATATTATGGAAAATTGTAATCTATAGTAGATAAAAATCGCTAATACCCCTGCAGTGTAGTCATATTCACTTGGGTAATTCTTTACCAAGATACTGGTGAACTGTTGGGAATTTAGAGAACTGTGATGAAATAAGCCAAAGGGGAGGAAAATGTTGTTTATCAAGAAAGAAGGTAAAAGTTGAACATACAGCATTTGAGAAAAGTGGAGTATAATTCTGCATGTCTGTGCAAATGTGAAGGGAAGTAATGAATTACTTTCAAGTAGTGGGAGGAGAAAGGCTGAGGTGACACTGAAAGCAAAATTTTAACCATTATGCTCATAAAGTACCAAATAGTTTACAACACTGCTACATATTTTATTAAGGGAAGGGATGGGAGACCCATTTGCCTACAGTTATTTGGGTCAGACTGGCCATAGTACTAGGAAATACAGGGGAAGTGTGCTACATTAGCAGAGCACAAACTTGGTGATCTAATAGGTCTTTGTGGTCTTTGACTTCTGTAGCTGTGTGGATTTATTCCTGAAGCTTAGTACTGGCTGAAATATAGGTGGAAGGCCATGGTCAGTGCTTTTGGTCAAGCTCTACAGCAGATAAGGATGACAGGGATTAAATTTAGTCATGAGTATCTTTTACCAAACTAGTTAATAAGGGCAGTAAGGTAGAAGCTTCAGGCAGAAAAGTCTCACTGAATATTTATGGCACAAAGGACTTACCTATGTTTTGGTGTCTTCCTGAATATTGTCTCTTCCTCTTCTGCTTTTCCCCCGTGATAAGAGCCCATCACAGCTGTCTGCAATTGCTGCAGAATGATTGTACATACAGGTCATGTCTACCTGTTCTTTCTGTAATTGTTCACAGTATTTAAAAGTTTTGTGCTCTTTCACGCCCTTGGAATGGGGGATTGTGACAAATGCTGTAAATACCATTTAACAAGTGTTTTCAGTTGGAATATATTAGTAGCACCACCATGTGTGTGCGTGGGTATGGCTGTGTACATAGATATATTGCACCTTTTTAAGGGGAAAAGGAGTAGCTGTCAAGCCTCTCGAGGTGGATTCCTGTGTGCTGTGCAGGCTTCAGAGGATACTTAACCTGCAACAGGCTGATGAAGTGAGGGACAACAAAATCAGCAACCACCCTTATAGTCCAACCAGTATTTTACTACAGTATATGTTTAAGTTTTAAGAGCTGTCTGGGCTGTTAGCCTATTAAGCTGTAGGATAAGATAGTTGATGATAACAGCTTTCTCCTAACTGTTATCACCTCTGTCCTTCGCTGCAGCATGTGGCAAGTTAAACCAAACCTCTCCTTCTCTCTGAAGGCTGCCGATGGGAGTAACAGTGGGATCTTCTTCAATTACAGAAGTTTCAGGCAATTCTAGTGCCAGTTCTCAACTGTGAGGAAATCAGAGTACTTTATTGCTTCAAAAGTGTCGTTAGTAGCACAAAGCAGTGTGCAAGAGAAAAACAACTTTTGACAAAGTGGGTCCTGCTGATGATTTATGTTGATCTGAACTGGAAAATTTGGTAGGCAGCAAGCGTGGATACAGCAGTCTTCAAACAGAGGCAGTTGCTTGTTGGCTGTTCACCTGTGTGGTTGTAGTCACTGAACTTTGCATCCAGCACCTGACTAAACATTTCTTTTTTTTGTTCTTTAAACTTAGGTTACCCTTCCCAATGACTCCAGTTGTGTGGAAGAAATACTGCGGGTGAGTAATACCCTTTGCATTTTTATCTTTTGTATAAATTTTAATGCTGTTATTTCATCTTTCAAGGAGAGGGTTTGTAGGGCTGTCTTTAACACTGTAGTTAAATAATAGCATGTCAGTGGGTCTGTATTAAAGAGATACAGCCAAGTAGTAGGCCTGGAGTTCTCTGACTAAGATCAGTTCACCTAATATTCTGCATCTGCCAGCTTGTCTCAGTCAGGATTTACACACGTTCCTGTTCTTTGTTAAGCTCCCAGTCTCTGTGAGTCTATCCAGGACACATTTCTCTCCTACCCTGATGTGTAGCTGCCTTCATTCTCCTGTTCACAAACTGACCTACAGTCTTCCTCCTCCCCTCAGACTACAGTTGCTCATCATTCATGGTTTTGTTAAAAACTTACAGACATTTTTTCTGGGATCTCTGGTCAGTGGTTGAATACAGAAAATTACAACTCCAAACTAGGCATGGCTTAATTTCAACAAGATTGTGTAACAAGAGAAAGGGGAGTGTGGACAACAAGTCGTATGCCTTACTTTAAATGTAAGATGGGCTTTTCCTCAGACACCCAACTTTGGGTTTCTCTCTTAGCAATGGGATTTGACTGGGGGTAGTTTTGCAACCCACCAGTGCCTTTTTGGGATTTAGGTTTTTATCCTCACGGGTTGAATTTCCCATGTGTCAGAGCTACCTCCCTGGGATTGCCAGGCACCCTGCTGGTTTTTGGTGTAGAAGGGATAAAATTTCAATGGGAATTTCTGCTGACCATGTCCTTATTACTAGGAGCTAGTGCAGCAGACTAATCCAGACCTGAAATTGTGTGTAACAGTCATGCCAACTTCCTTGCAAAGACATGGACTCTTGCTTATAAAATAAAATAAGCTTCCCAGTATCCATTGTAATCCAGAGTTAAATAGTTTGGGAAACTTGCTCCTGGTTTGTGTACACACATTGTCTGGGGCTGACAGAGATGTCTTTATGGGTTGGCAGTGTTGCTGCAGAAGTTTGTGGAAGCAGCAGGAAAGCATTCATGTGCAGACGTGCAGTAACACAGGAGTATCTGCATGTGCACCCAGGAGCAGTGAGTGCAAGGAAATAAATAACATTTACTTTCAACCTTCAAAGTGAGCAGGGGTTTATTACCTAAAGAACACTAAGGGAGAAAATGCAGAGGAAATGTTGAAAGGCTGTGTGAAATACTTGATATATTTTAAATGTCTTCTTCCCTTGTTTATATATTTCAATTAGGTTCATTACTATATTTGGAATGAATGACTTGTTGGCTGGGGAAAGCAGTTGTTTTCAGTAAACAGCATCAAAAGAAAATGTGATGTGGTGGATTTCAGGGATCAATCATCCAGGTGACAGTTTTAATGGAGAACAGTGCATATAAATCACAGGAAGCAGAAATGTCTTTTTTTTCTAATCAAGAGGAGCTGATCCTATTTCCTCCCCCATGACTGTAATCTGAGTCAAGAAACAAGCAAAATGTCCCAGGCTTCCTTCTGAAGCATGCCAAGAGTGGAGCAGGACTTGCTGTTGCCTTCAGAGGATGGGGATCAACTGCAGAATCCCCACTCCTGCCACTCGTTGGCCATTAAACTCAGGGGAGGGCTCTTGGGGTGGACAGAGCAGGGATTTGGCAGGGATTACATGTCTCTGGGAATATCTTTCACAGGGACAGGTAATGGGCATCTGAAAAAAAGATGCAAACCAGCAGATCTTTCTAACTGCTGGCTGCAGATGCCCAGCAAAGACCTGGCTAACCCAGCCCCATCTGACTGAGAATGGGTCAAAATCCAGTCCTCAGGCTCCCCATGGAAGCCCTGTGTCAGGAAATTCAGGCTGTCTGCTCCAGGTGAAAGAATGGCCCTTGGTTTCAGCAGAGATTTGAACTTTGAGAACCTGGATTAAGCTCCCAGCCCTGACAGGTACTTTCTGGCCTTTTGGAGCCATTTACATAGGCTCTGAAGAACTTTGGGGAGTGTGGGTCTCAGCTTCCCCAGGTAAAAAAAAAAAATAGTTTATTACCATTGCTGTTCTGTCAGGGATGTTGCAGAGACAAAGGTTTCCACGACAGTCAGGTCCTGAAGATGGAGAGCTGGGCTTTAACTGTGAGTTTTGACCAAGGAAACCACTGGCAGCATCTGCTCTGGGCTGTGCCCTCTGCTTAGCCGTGCACCCCAAAGGGCCAGAGGTGCTCTCTCTTGGAGCACTGCATGCCTTGAAGTTGGCTTTTTTTCTGTTTGTTGGGGTTTGGTTTTGTTTTGTTGTTTTTTAAGTTGAGGAATAAGGTGGCTTAGTTTCACCCCTCAGAAAGACACAATTACTCTGGAGGGGTTTTTTACTAGGCTTTACAGGAAAGAGGTATTCACGCTAAGATCTATGACCCCTGATTTTACACAGCTCTTTTTTTTTAAACTGAACTTGATTAATGGTTTTTGTAATTGTAGAGGTTTGCAATTCCTAATCTGTCTTCCTTTTTTTTTAATCTGGAAAAAAAGGTTTAATTGAGTTTATATTCATAAATTTTCAACCGAGTGAGGGGAAAGGTCTTGACTCCGCTCAGAACCCTGAGTCTTTAGAGACAAAATTTCACAGTCCTTTAGATTTCCTGAAACACTTAGCTACTTATGTCATCCTGTGTAAATGCTCTAAGGACTGCTCCCAATACCACAACCAAAGGTTAATGGCAGACCAGTCTCCTGTTGATTTTACTTTTCTAACCAGGCTGACTGAGAAGGTCGTGAAAACAACAACAATAAAATAATAATAATCAGCAGCAGCATCTCATGTACAACTAAGGCCAAAGTTGATGATAGTACAGATTTGCATTTCATACAGGTTGCTAATACAGAGTTGAAAGATGAAGGCAAGTACACCGGTGGTCAGTACACTTTTTTCTGTCCCAAAATGTGTTTGTCTTTTTTTTAAACCAATGTAATGGTCTTAAGCGTGGATAACGTGGAAGACAGGCAATTAAAAGTATGTGTGTGTAATTCACATTTTATTAATATGGATTTAAATTGTCACTTGCTATGTGCAGCCACTGAAAAATGAGTTCATTGAAATGTTGTGATACGAAGTGCAGATGGGGTGGAAGAACTGACATTTAAAACCAGTCTCCAAAGCTGTTACTTGTGCCACTTGTACCAGTGCTTTACATCAGCATGCCTTGCTGTCACTGCATGTGATGTGAACCATGTGCTGACCCAGGCATAGGGGGGTATGTGGGTGACATTGGGGGTGAACAAGCAGCGATCCTTTTCCTGCCTGTAGAGTGCACAGAAGGGACCTTCCTTAGCATTGGTTTACCTCTGGGTGAAGAGTTGATAAGCATACATACAATATCTCCCAGGAAAGAAAGGAAATTTTATTTAACTGAATCTTCTGGAGGACTCGTAGTGTAAATTGAAACTTTGGGCTGGGTGTTTAGTCAATCGATTAGATGTAATCCTGCAGAAGTGAGGCTCTGGTCTGTACACAGACAGCTTTCCTGTCTGTGTTCTAACCATCTGGGCAGGCACTTCTGTCTGGAAATCTGTCCCTGCTTAGAGGAACAAAAGAATTCTTGTAGATGCATATTCACTGTAGTAAGGCATCAAGTAGCTAGATGGATTTCTGATGTTATGTGGACAGCTGTGATATTAATTAAAGGCTTTCTAGTCTGGAAGCAAAACAAATCCTAAATATAATTCAGATTGTAATAAGTATAAAAATGACTGGAGTTAAATAAGCCAAGTCTGTAATTTTTATGGTTGTCTTCTGGTGACTAATGACATTGGAGAATATGTAAATTGATCAGCAGGTGAAAATGCCCTTGACTGGACAAATTATGTGTAGCATTACCTTCCTCACACCAATTGAAAGCACTAACAGATTTAATATGTCTCATCCATAGCTGAAGTGAGCTGTTCACATGGCAAAATTAGACTGTAACAGATATAGCCCATTATTTGCCCCTCAGTAATTGTTTTCTCTTCTAAAATGCAAACCAACAGTGAAGAATGATGCTAAACCTAATAACAATAATTGTAATTTGAAAAATACAGGTATGCTGTCCAGCGTGGTTACAAATGCACTTAGTAGCTGACGGGCAGTTTAAATATTTTCATGTGGAGTCTGGGGGCTTGCTGGGGAGGACATGATGTGAATTTAAAATGATTATCCAGACGTCATTGGACAAGTGAATAACGAGCTGACTGGCCTAGTAAATCATGTGAACCTGTCAAATGTGGGAACACGTTGGGGAGGAGATGATGTCAAGTAACAGTAACTTAGCAACCTGGCATTTAGCTGTCCAGAGAATGAGTAAGAGTAGCCACTTTTAAATAGCTGAGTAAATAAATGAATCCCTATACGTCTTAGGTGTGCTATAAAAATAGCCCAGCACCGTATGTTTTGTGTCAAGCTGCTTCTTTCTCCAGGATAAGGTGATTTATTATTTCTATTGAAATGAAAAAATGGATTGAAAAGTTAACCCACGTGTAAATGTGGATCTTTGGCCTTTGTCCTTTCTCTGGTGTGCAGCCTTTGAAAGCGTGCAAGGAACGGGTAATAGCCTGCTTTGAGAGGTTTGTTTTTTTTTTCTTTAGACTTTGCTCATGTACACAGAGATTTGGATGGATAAAAACAATTAATTTCTTAGCAATTTCTAAGCCATTGCATTTTCAGCTTTTTATCAGCATTTTCTCAATGGAGGCAGAACCAGTTCCTGCTCTTGCATCAAAATAAATCAAGAGGTAATTCTACTGACCTCTGATCTCATTTGAGTTCATTGAATTCTTCTTCATCCCACACTGGTATAAATTGGCAGCAGCTCCACTTATGTTGCTGCTGCTGTTATTAAATAAAAAGGAGTTACCTCTGCATTACTTTAGGTATACATAAAAGCAGAGACCAGTTCTTTGCTCTGATGACTCTCTTGATGTAGTCTCGTTCCATAAAATGGAAATGCTGAGTAGTTCTTTGAGAACAATTCCTTCCTGGTTTGGTAGGTGATCAGCTCAATTCTGGTCTCAGTATCACCACAAGCATTATCACCACAAGCATTCAGCAACAATTCCAGGAAGGTCAAAGGAAGCCTTTTCTCAGCATTTTGTGCACTGTCCAGTATCCACACAGGCAGGGTGAAATCAATAGTTGGAGTCATCTGAGGACTGCCTGGTGTAAGCTTGCAGTTGAAAAGGCTCTTTGGGAGTTCGAGATGTCAGCCTTAGTTTTCCCCAGCCTAGAGCAGACCCTTCACACAGAGCCTGGCCTTGGCCCCTGGGTGCTGCACCTGAGCACAGCAGAACAGCATTATTCAAGTGTTTGGCCATTTCACCCTTACGGGGACAACACTGTGGTGGCACCTCAGAAGACAGACACCTCAGAACTGTCTGTATTAACTTGAGGGTGCATCACGTCGAGAGCTCAGAGCTAACTTTAGGCTGAGTGGGAAGTTGGCATGAGTCAGTGCCAAGTATTTAGCTTAAGGCAGCTGGTTTTGTGGGCCACTGGCATGGCACAGGTTAGGTATGAGAGGAGTTCACTGGTGATGTAGATATATAGTATAAATCTGCTTTGTGCTGCCAGATGAGCGCTGAGCAGGCTCCTGCTGTTGGGGAGGTGACAGGGAGGAAAGGTTGACTGTCTGATCTGACAAATGTGTGTGGGTGTGCAGCGTTTCCTGTATTCGAAAGCTGGTGTTTTGCACCTGCCTGTTACAGGGATAAATGCCTCTTCAAGATGTAAGGCAGCAAAAGATTAGACCTTTGTCAGGACAGACAAGCAAGGTCTGATTCCAGCTTGCAGGCACATTTATCAAATAAAGGTTTTATTTTCATAGCAGTATTAAATAAATTATTTAGCAAAGAACTTTGAAATGTAAAATCTGATCATTATGTGGGTCTATTGCAGCCTGTCTGCACTGTAACAATAAAAAAAGATTACAAAAGGTATTCAGGAAAAGAGAGAGAGAGATTGCCATGCACCTATTTCAAACTCGCTATTCAATTCTGTTTTCTTATCTCCTTTACCATAATATTTTAACATATATTTTTGTACTGCCAAATTGAAATATTGCTGATTTCAGTACTGTTATATAATTCTGCTGTCATTGCCAGATTTACCATTGCTACTAAAATTACTGTAAAAAGAGCTGACATCACAAGGGTTTGGACATGTATTACTGCCCCTGAAGAGTAAGAAAGTAATCCCATGATAAATGATAAATGAATGACTGCCAATGAGGAAGAGAAGCTTGTTTTCCAAGCTCTTCAGCATCTCTTTTGTATGAAAACAAGCACTTCTAGTTTTTCTTCCTTATTGATAGTCAGCTCAGAAACAATCTACTATGTATTGCAACGTGTTACGTCCTCAGCATCCTCACTCTGATTCAGCACTCTGTTATGATAGAAATAATTACATATTATGAAACAATACAAAGTAATTGTTTTAAACCCAGTTCAAACAAGAAAGTAATTGAAGCAAAGTCATTGTCTTAGAGGAAAAGATAGTAAGTTTTCCAGCTTCTGTGGAAGATCAGATGCACTCTCTGCGGCACTTAAAAGTATTGGTTATTTTTTCAAATACCTCTTAAGTTTTGTACTTCCAGAAATAAGTGAAAGAGAGAAAAAAAATTTGGGAAAGCAATTTGATGGAATCTTGTAGTTGAGCAGAAAGTGTCCTAAAACTAAGATTCCTACTCCCAATTTGGAGACCCATTGGACCTGAATTCTCATCCCTTTTCATCCTTGTAAATAAAGAGTAACTCCCTTATTTTTGAGTGAAAGAGGTAGAGAAAACAGACCCAAGGAATCTGGGATGTCAGATCAACTTTGACCTTCTGTATGCTCCCATGAACAGAAAAAGGGCTCAAGTGCTGAACTCAGTGGAGAATTTTAAACACTACAACACCAATACAGTGTTTGGCTCAAGCTCCCTTAAGGACCTTGAGGGCTGCATGAGTTTATGTTGTATAAAAACGTGATTAAGAACTTCAGAGCCTGTTGTGTGTCTGTCCTTGAGTGCTGCTGCTGATTCCAAAACTTCTGGTAACAGCTACAGCACAGTCTGCAGTGCAGCCAAGCAGAAAAACCATCTGAAGCTCCTATACTCCACTTACACAGCTTACTGCCAGAGTATTAAACAAAAAAATCTAGTCCTATTTTGAGATAGAGGTAGTAGAATATTTCTCTGGTCTCAGATTAATCATTTCTGTTATTTCATCTTGTCCTGTCAAAATGAAACATGGTTAAATATGGGCACTGAGTGTTTAAACTGCTAGCAACGTTACCTTTCATTTAAGTAGATTAATAATGTGTACTCTACATAACAAATTGCTTTAGGCACAGAATGAAGACATTGAAAACATATTAAAATCGAGTTAGGCTTTCTGAAATGAATGCATGCTTTAGAAACATCTTGGTTTGAAATGTCTGTAAGATCTTCTGTGTCTCTTTCTTTCACAAAAGGGAAGGGCTCCATTTCTGCAGCCCTGAGGGCAAGTGTTGCAGATTTAAATTTCTGGTAGGAAGCTTCCCCATAAGTTAGTGCTGCTGAGGAAGCTGGTGGGGTCCATGAAGGATAAAATGGCTATATGTGGTTAGTCAAGAAAAATAGAGTAGGAAAAGGCTAGGCAGACTTGCAATGTCCAAAGGAACACTGGGCTGGAAGATGTAGCTCAACAAATCTTCAGAAAGAGTTTCAAGAGGTCACCTCTTTGAAATTCTCTTCTGACGTTGGAGCTGGCCACGACAATCGAAACCTTTACAAAAATAGTTGATGGTTAAAAGAAATATATGTGAGGAAAGGACTAGGGAAATTAAAATAATGGACCAAAAAGAGACCAGACGCTTGAGGCCTGCTCAGTTTTGCTGCTTTATCTGCACTCACATGTTGCAACTTTTGATGCTTTACTGCTTTGTGCTCTGAGAAAGAAAGTAAAGAAAACAGGACAAAGATGACACCTGGAGCAAACCTGAAGTTTCAGCTTTGAATCTCACTGTTGCTCTCAGAGGAAATGAGTGGTAGTGTTCTGTTACAGCAGATACCAGGAATACTTGTTGCCAGTTTCTTAATGTGCTGCAGTCTAAATTTAACCAAAAGTCACTCCTAATCTCTTTTTCATAAGGCAAGAAAACAGACACGAACTGACTTACAGACCAAAAAGTATTTATTTCTTCCTGAGAGAGCTCCTGGACAATCAGGTGGACTTTTCCTTGGGCAGTCATGGGGTTAAACACAGGCTTGCTGGCCTCCATGGGGCTTGTGGATGGGATGTGGTTCATCTTCTCATCTCTTTGAACACCTTCTCAATAAGTGCTTGAATACATACACTCAGATAAAACATCTTACCTTCAATTTTCCTGAATAACCTTGAGATGCCCCTTTGCTCCACAGTGTCTCCTTCTATGAAATGGTGAAATAGAACCTCACCCACACCGCCTTCATTAAAAGTTAAATCGGTTACTAGCCAAGTGCATTGATGTCCTCAGCTGGAATTACTGGTGTGATAATTGGGCAAAAGCAAGGCTCAATCAGATATTTAAAATTACCCTACATACTGTGAATTATCCATTTCTATAGAGAATTTCTAACATTTCTTTAAAGAAAGCATGTCACTGAATTAAATGTTCAGAGAGACCTTACGAACTTCCAATCTATTTCAGCTGTATATTTCACATTGTGCTTATAATTGTGTTTTTATTGAATATGTAAGTTCCTTTGAATGTCTTAATACAGTACATGGGTTTTAATAGGCATTTGAGAAGAATGCATACTGAGTATGGGTGGCACTTTTGAGGGTTTTCAAATTGTCACAGTAAAATTGTCACATTTGTTTAATTAGCCTGTAGATCCCGCCACATCGATTTGTCAGCTGTGTAACAATATCTTTGGATACTTAGAAAATCAGACCAGAATGCCTTTTTTCTTTTCTTTTTTCCTTTTTTTTTTCCTTTTCTCGAGGAATTTCTCACGTTTCTTTTCGATTTAAAAGCAATCATACAGGCATCCAGCTTTGAAAAAGTCAGCAGACAAAAATGTCAGTTTCTAGCATTAGAAATGAAGATGCTTTTATTAGTTCAGGGCGTTGAGGTGTTTGTTGACCACTGTTCAGAGGCAAGGGGGAGGAACTGTCTACAAACATGAATCTGAAGGTCAGACCTAAGTGCCCAGATTTATATTTTTTCAGCATTCTGCATACACTGTGTATTCTACCTGGTGCAAGTGTTACTGTATGGCCTGCCAGCGCTCTGGTGAGACTGTCACTAGAAATCCTGTTATCAACGCTTTGCAGCTCTTGTTTAAGTGTTTTCTCTATTCCAAAATTTCTGTGCAACGTCTAAGTAAATATTGTTTGGGGGAGGTGGAAATACCTGCTAATACTTTGCAGGGTAAAACAGGAACAACATGGACACATATGGGCATAGGAGACTTGACTGGGTTGCTAATGGGGGAAAAAATGGTCAGGGTAGTGTTCATTGCATTTGCTGCTGGTTGAGTGGGTGATTTAAGGCATGGACCGAATTTCACCTCTGGAGCCAAGCTGGAAAATGGCAGGTACTGATCTCTTGTCAGGATTGCTGTGAGATCTTCTGATGGAATTTACTGCACAAGCCCTGAGTGTTAAAGGCCCCTTTGGGCTTTGTAATCCATTAATTTCTTTGCCATGGGTATATCCTACTAAAGGATATGTTGTTTGTGTACACCAAGGTACCATAACATTTAAAAGTACTCTTCTGAGCCTCAGAAAAAACCCACACCGTTTGTGTTTGGTTTGCAGGAGAACATTCCCAGTAGTGGTTTTTAATTTATTTATTTTTTTAAATCAAGCCAATTAATCCCTTCCACTTATTCCAGTATTTTATCATTTCTAAGCTCTTGAGTCGCTAATCTTTTCAACAAGAGGTCTGAACTGCCAGTTTATCTGAAAAAGTATTGTTGAACCAATCAAATGAAAACTGGTGCTCAGAGTTTTTTTTGAAGAGCAGCCCCTTGCCATTCCTGAGTTCAGACAAAAACAAAGAACAGGGCTTCAACAGTGAGGCGTTCGCTGGAGGCTTCTTTCCATGAAAATAGTTATCACTTCTTTTTTCCTTGGCAATTGAGTCATTGTTGCTTTTAAAAGAGGTTGTCATGATCTCCTCATTACCATTTTTCTTAATATGATAAGTGTAAAGTACAAGAAAGCTATCATGTTTGAAAGGATACAGGAACCCTAAGGAATGTTGCACTAACTGCTTGTGCTCTTTGAAAAGGCTTAGACTGGGAATTTGACTAAATGTATCATTCTGTCTACTTTGCAGCAGTATTGTCTTTATAGAGTCTTTCACTTACAACACAAGTTACCCTTCAAAAAGAATGCCGTGTTACTGCATCCAGCCTTTGTATGTCTCCAGCAAAGTGAGATCAACAACTCCTTTTGGTAGTTGCTGGAACATAATAATACATTGCACTTTGAGCAAAAAAAAAAAAAAATATTCTTTGGCAGGTTTATTCCAGTTCATCTTTGTTTGGTAACTGGTAATTGTCAGTGTTTGACACCAGCTGGAGCTGCAACTATCACTAACTGCTTAGAGCTAACAGCAGCCGTGGGTCTACTGGGTGGTCTTTTCTTGGGCTTGCTCCAAGTTTGTTCCAGATTGTTCATACGACCCCTGATAAACTTTTACTAATGAACAGTTTGCTATTCCTTTTTGGCCATCTACAAGCCAAAAAGACAGTACATGTCATCGTCTAGTAATGTAGATATATGATTTCTAAATGCCAGAGCACCAAACTTACTGCCTTTCAGTGCTGTAGCTTTTGTGTCCTGTTCATTGATTTTCCTGTGGGAAAAAAAGTAGTGTAGTGTTTGGAGGCAGGAAGGTTATGGACTTTGCCCTTTTTCAGCCCTGTTTTTAGGACTTAGTTTGTTTCAGTGTAGTTTGCTGTCAGAAGTTTTTAAAAAATGCAGACACAGGAGGAGGATATATCAGTCTGGTATAGAGTCAGAACATGCTGATTTCTGACATTAGGACCACTCTGTGTAGGACCAAGCACCCTCAGCTGTCATATGTCTTAGTGGCACTCCCAAGTATTTCATATTTCCAACCTCAAACTTACTAGCTTTGTAAGAAAGAACACGCTGGGAAATGAGGAATCAAATTCATGCAACAGTGGGAATCTGTCTACCAGAAAAACTCTGAAGCCTCCATACCTTAAGGGAGATCAAAAAAAACCCCCTCAGCATGTTTTGGCTTCGGTTTTCTTTACTCTTTAGGCTGGCTTATTTAGGTAAGGCTGACATGCCAAAAAAGTATATGTTGTATCAAAACATCTATAACATGCATCCATTTTTTCTGCACCTGTTAGCTTAGCAGGAGTGGATCAAAGGGGAGTGTTGGCATGATTTACAGGACACACAGATGCAGGAACAGACCTGCTTCAAGGCACAAGTGAGGAAAAGGAAATCTAGACTGAAATGTTTGTTCTTTTCTAAAGGCTAAAATTACTATAATAAATGCCAGGTTGCATGAGAGGGTTTCAGGTGTCTGCTTAGGTCTTTCTGTAAGAGAAGAGAATTAAAGGGTTGAGCATGAGAGGCAGCAAGGGCTCTACCTCTCTGTTACAGGTGAGAACCCATAGAATATTCTTTGGCGAATATGCTAAGATTAACCTTACAAAAGATGACAAAATTAGAGGATCTAATGATTAGGCTTCAGTTTGGAGTTTCTTTATGCATCCAGGGCTTGCTGAATGCCAATCAAACTGGGTATGTTGTCCACACAGGGTTTTCCAGCCAATATTCCCTGTTCCCAATTTCCAGCCAATATTCAGAAGTTCCACCACTGCCCGAGACATCACATAAGAAAAAAAAACGAGGCAGTTTTTGCCCCCAAAGGATTCACAGTTCCTGATGCAGGCACTGGGAAGATTATCATGCTCCTCAGGGGAAAGTGAATTCTTCATACGTGAAGGGAGAAGCAAGTTCTCAACTGGGACACTTGATAGAGAGAGCATCACATAGATGAGGAAAAGGAAATGGTGAAGAAGGGCAGGTTTGAGCTTTTCTAGGTGTTCACTGTGTCTTTGCTTCAGCCTCAGACCACTATTTTAGCGGCATTACAGTTGAGGTGTTGATGAGACTGTGTAAGAACAATATTAAAAACAAATGTGACCCTGGCACACCCACTCGGGAAAACCCAATACTGCTGCAATACTGCTTGTGTGGTAAGCAGAATAAGAGGTCTGGCAGAGTCTTGCTTTTGAAGGCAAAAAAATGCCTTTTGTAAAGGATTTCAGTGTGTATTGTACAGCAGCTTCATTTCTTTGTATTTGATGAGTAACAAGTTAGAGTCCAATCTTAACGAAAGGAAATCATGGCTTATACAAAAACATTTAGCTTTAAACTCATATAAATTGCCTAACCTGGTTTCTTATTTTCCTCCATACGCCGTCTTAGATAATTAATGCTCTTGTTTTAAGTCTAAAGCTGGTGTCTTCTGGCACAAGTTAATGTTTTCAAATTCCTGATGATTTTTGGACTCAGCTTCATCATATTCTCAGGATTTAAGTTGTATGCTGGTTACATGGCTCTAAAATATAAAACTTAAACAGTTTCTCTGCTAAGCCTACTGAACAAGAAGTTTTGTAGTTTAGCAATTTAATTTTGCCTGCTATGGAATTTTGAGAATTTATTTTTTTCACTACATTGGCATAAGTGGCTCCAGAAACTAAATGTGTTTTATAATAAATTGCATTGATAAGGTCTTGTCCTGTGACTACATAAGTCACTGTTGTATTTTGTATGAAAAAAACCATGAATTGATTATATATGACAATGTAAAGGAGATGATGTAATGTATTGTATAAATGTGCACAGTGGAGTGCCTCAGGGTAGTCTTGTTTTGTAACTGTAAATTATAGTTCTGCTCTCCTCTTGGTGTGAACCCTAAGTTTCAGAGAAGAAAACAGGCGATTCAAGACATGCTTTTTTGCTTGTGAAGCTCAGGATGGATGGAACAAATTACCAGATTCCCTTAAACAAGTGCCAGCAGTGAATAGTTTCAAAACACAGTTGCTTATTTACTTGGAGAATGGGGTTTTTGCCAATGTTTTTTAAATTGCAGAGATGAAATTATATGTTGGTATTAGTAACTTTTGAAAGAATTAGCTTTTTTTATGACTTATTGTGCCTTTGTTTATATTATGCTGTTGTAGTGCCAGGATGTTCTGTTGCATTTAACAGTTCAATGCATACTTCCTATCTCTTGGGGCCCTCATGAAAATTAAACGTGCCATCCCTGGGGATGGTTACCAACAAGTATGATTTTGAATAAATAAAATCAATGCGATATGGCTGTGCATCTTGGGATGAGGAACTGGCAGGAACAGGAGGTATTGCTTTGGCCATACTGTCCACAGCAGGGCTCTGGTTCTGTGTATTGGGCAACAAAGACATTAGTTTAGTTACTGGGAGTGACAGCTGAAGGATGCCTGGCTTTCTGGAACTGGGTCCTGTACATGTGACTGCAAGTACCTGAATATTTATGGGTGTATCAGTGACTTGTAGGACTTTAAAACTGGTGTTAGCTGGTGCTAACTGAATATCCAGTTCTGGATGTGATATTAAACAGAAAAAGCTGAGAATTAGTAAGTATGGAGGATCAGGATTTTACCCTCATGATTGCTCTGGTGTTTTTGAAGTGCTCTGTGACAGAGCACCAAACTGTCTGTAGCATCCCGGGAGAGCAGCACCTCAAGTCTGACCCATTCTGACAGTTCCGTGTTCCTGACCCATCAGGTCTGTCCAGACGAACAGTTGTATGGAAACAGGGAAGCCTCACGTGGCCCAGCATCTCACACGTGCTTGGCAAAACTTCAAAGCTTTGGTCATCCTCTCCTTGCACTGAGCCATTATGGGCTGACCTTACCAAACCCCACATATTCCTGCAGGAGACAAGACACCTCCTGCCTGTCTTGGATGGGGAGTTACATTGTTGAGTACAGGCTTGTCTGGTGATATAAAACTAACTTGTCAAGAGAGCTGTTCCATGTGCTTCCTGTAAGGCCCTGTTCCTTTTTTACCCAGTGTGAATTTTTTGGCTGATTATGTTCTGTGAGGTCCCGTGTCCTTCCTGCACTCTACTCATACAGGTACTCATACATCACCTTAGCCTGGCAAGAGCAGGGATAAAGCTGCTGCAGGTCTCTTGTTCGGTGCAGTTCACCATAATGATGTTTCTATAGTAGGTGCCTATGGGGATTGTGGTGCATGTCCTAAAAATGCCAAGAACATGTGAGGAGGTGCTCAAGGGCACAAAACTTGCTTGGGATTAAATTGAAGGATTGTCCTGGGCAGTGTGAGCCACATTCAGGACAGTTGCTGACTGTATATATTTATAATCTTCCTGAGGTGGACCCTGAAGAAAATATCCAACCTGTTTAACAGAGGAACCTCAGGAGTGAACTGTTGTGTGCACAGTGTGGACTGTTTGGGCCCAGGGCCCAGCAGGAAGCTAAATTTGACAGGATAGACACACTATTATATAGGCAAGGGTTTCCTTTAGGATTGTATCCGACTTGTTAAATTGGAATCTGATGGCGAGTTCATGTGGTGTAGCTTCATTACTCTCCCCCTAAAACAGCTTCTTGGGCTGAGATACTTTCTCACTATAATATGGAGCATTGTTTTTCTTCACATACACAAGATTGGTTAGAGAAGTAAGCACATCAATCATGATTTACTATTTTTTTATTGTCTTGTAAATGCTCTAAGCAAAGAATATGAGTGTTATTAGTTATAAAAGCTACAGCATGAGGAAAATATATTGGAAAGTTTGAGGTATACTGGAGTCAGAGAGTATGGAGAAACTCAGCAGAAAAAGAAAATGTCCATATTTCTTTGTGGATTTCCAAATGTTAACAAAGTAGGAAAGGAAAACATATGTTGTAAAGTTTATAGTCAAATTCTGTTGGCTTCTAAAGCAATTTCTATATTCATTTTCACTGAATATAATTTTTGTCTGTCCCCTTCTTGTTAATATGGAAAGGAATAATAATTTACCATCCCCAGTTGGCAAAGGGAACTTATTTGTCGTCACTGATAAAACCCACAGGTGAACGCTGTGGTTTAGGTTATGGTCAGGGAAATGGTTACTTTTTGTAGAATAAATTCTTCTTTTTCAATAATAAACTCATGCATTTATTCAGTGTATTTCCAAATGGATTTCAGGCAGGTTTTGGTACAGCAACAAGATAAATTCTAGTATGACAAAGACATCATTGCAGATGCCACCACATTGTTCCTTCAAAAATATGTACTGGGCACTAGCCACTCATAATAAATTTGCTAAAACATTTGCATGAGGAAAGTGTTTCCTGCCTTAACATTCATACCAGAAAAAAATTGCTTTCTTTGGAGACCATCACTGAAGTCTTTTGGTTGTTTTTTTGGGTTTTTTTTCTCTTACAGGCAAAAAGGTGTGGTATCCCTTTGATGATGAGAATTTTTTCTAAATGCTGAAACATGATAATCAAATGTATATTCATGAATTTATCTATCATGTCCCTGTTAATACTGGCAGTGTGTCAAAATCCCTTCCTAAGGAAGCCTTTAGCCCAATATAAATCAGGCCAGATTACTGATCAGGATATTCCCAACTGCTCCTGCCAATTTTCCATTCCTTCATAAGGAATATGAATGAAAACGACCCGTCGGGTTATCGCCTTTGTGTTCCTTTAGGGTTTAGTGTCATTTGCTTGTCCATGTATAAATGTGTCTATATATTCATTCATTCATTCCTTATCCTTTCTTTCAAAGATGAAACGGGCTGAGATGTTTTTTAATTCAGTATGCATCACACACTTAAAATGTGGCTGCCCCTCATGCATTACTGGCTTCCTAGCAGATAGTTTGATCAGGTTTGTATAAATGCAAAAACCAGAAAGATGCTGTGAAACAAGACACGCTTTTTACTAAGGTTGCATTGATAAATAGTTAATAAAACATTAATAAATCATTAATAGAGTCTTTAATAAATGGTAAATCACTTGGCTATCTTTATTCCATCAAGGCAGTAGGTTGCTTAGCACCAGCTGTAGCATCAAGTTTGTAATAACCTTAGAAAATCTATTCATCACATATTAATTTTTTCTGAATGCAACTTTAACATACTATGTCACCAAAAACTGGAGGAAGTTTAAAGCAACAGATTCAGCTGGGAGTTAAAAGGATTGAGAAGGGCATTTGACAGAGAGAATACTACAGATAAAGTCTCTTTAGCAGCAGTGGCCTCACATTGCATTTATTACTGGTGGTGTGTGTGGGGCTGCTCCTCCTCCTGCTCCACTGGCTGCCCTCTAATGATCTGGGCAAAGTGTCAGTCCTGAGACTGCCTTTGTGGCCACAGAAGGAAAACACCAGAATTGTTGCTTTCTTCTGCTGCTTTTTTGTGAATGTATCCACAAGAGAGGCAGTAAGGATAGGGTTTGGCCAACAGAGATCTATCAAAACTACAGAACAAGGAAAAGGGCTGGGAAAGGTCTTAGAAATCTCATCACCTACTATGCATCCCAGTCCCAATGTAGGAATCAATTCTGCCTAAGCCATTCCTGACTGATGTGTTCTAATCTGTTCTTAAGTGTGTTCCTCCACAGATGGAGTCTGTGTAGCTCTCTGAGCAATCTATTTCAGTGCTGCAGAATCCTCACCATTAGAGAGCCTTTTCTTGCGTCTAACTGGAATTTTTCTGGCTGCAGTTGAAGTTCATATCCACCACAAAACTGGAGAACAGATTATTCTCTCCTTTAGGAACAGATCCTTCTGTAATTGAAGACTGTTCTCATGTCTCCCCTCAGTTCTCCCAAGGGAGGTAGCATGAGCCCTGTATCTTGGGAGACTTCAAATTAGATCAGGCTAAGCAGTTTAGAGTGCACTGTAGGAAGGGAAGCTGCCTCTGTAGGAATGCAGAGTACACAATCCTGGTTCTTTTTTCCATAATGACCTCTTAGAGCCTGGCTCAGTGCTTTTATCTGTACTTAAAAACACGGCACACTTTCTTTTGAACGAGAAGGAAATGATGGAAAAAATGAAATATGGAGACAGGAAATAAATCTTGAAGGCAGCTATTAATTTTAGGGACTGGTTTTGTAAAGCTATTTACCATCTGCCCCATATCCCCCGTACTCAGTTCTTTAGCTCTGACCTTTTCCTTAGAAACTTGCAAGTTTGAATCCTTCCCCAGTCCTCTCCTTCCATTTAAATCATGATTTGGCTTTGTACCTCTGCAGCCCTTAGAAGGTTTGCTTGGGGTATTTGTATTTTGGGTGATTCATTAGATCATATCTGCATGTGTCCTTCTTAGTTACTCACCTGAGGGCTTTTATAGCTGAAAAAAGCAGACTTAGCTGAAGAGACGAGCGTGCCTAGCTCTAATAAACAAAACACATGGACTCAATTAAAACAATGTTTAAATAATTTTCAGAAAAGGAGGATGCTTGATGTTACTACATCAGAGGACCACAGTGACTTCTAAGCCAACAAACTGTGCAGGTTTACTTTCTCATTTAATCTCCAGGTCTATAAAAAAAATGCATGCTTCCATAGCAGTCATCTACCCACTCCAACAGTTAACATGATTTTGGAATTACTTTAAGTCCAAACCATGTGAAAATAAATCCTAACTCAATTTTGTGGGATTACTTTGTTTCCATTAAATTCCTCTTTAAAGCATTTCATATGCTCGGTTTTATTATTTTTACTTCCAGGAATTTCTAAATACTTCCAAATTTGGATTGATTAAAATTTTTTAACTTTTCCTGGAAAAAAAAAAAAGAATGCAATTCCCTGCCTGCTTTCCCAAATATTTACAAACCAAGGTGGCTACAGACACATCTTAATGGATACATGCACAACACACACACTGTCTGTGTGGCTCTTTGTAGTCTTAACATATTAGAAGGTAGATATATCAGATTTCACAAGCTAAACAAAATAGAGCTTAGCCAGTACTTAAAGATGAGGGACCTCCAGAAGAAATTGGGGCATAGCAAAAAATGGTGAAGTCACGTGGATGATTAAACAAATGACGTCCTTTCTTCTGATTCTCCAGGGTAATGTGCCTGTGCTTAAGGACCAGAGTAGGAACCGAGTTAAGCAGACAGTCACACCCCTGCAGGATGTGGGGGTTTGACCCTTTCCTGACAATTGTGCAGTGCCATTTTTGGGTGTCATTCTGTAGCTCAGCAGGGCTCTGCCCGAGTGGGATGTGCAGCCGTGTGGTGGTCGGGGTGGGGTTGCTGCCCAGACATTTGGAAGTGACATTTTTCAGATGAGTAAATTCAAAACTTTCTCTACCATCATTCAAGGTTCTTTGGTCAACAGTGCTCTGTAGGTAGATGTAGGTATGTTTCTTTAACCAACTGTATACTTTCTCACTCCTTCCACACACAGTGTTTGCTTATACACCAATGTTTGTGCTGTTTTGCGTGTGTGATCCTATCTGGAATTTTCTGTCCAATAATTTTTGTTGCAGTGATAATTGAAGTGAAATGCTTCAATGAAACTAGCTTGTACCTTTGTAATAGACCTTGATGCTCACAAGGTCACTCTGTAAACACACAGATTGGGTAGTCCTAAACTCTCTGAACCTGACTTTTGCTTCTGACCTCAGTGGAGTAAGGATTTCATACCTCGTAATTGAATTTCCTCAAATAGCAGACTCCTTTTCCCTTTTCCCACTATTTTATGTTCAGGTGTCCCCTAACAGGGAGATGACTAGGTTTGCTTACACTTTAACATGCCAAGTGGGTACACAGTGGATACTAGATGCATTTTGACAGTGAATATTCTGAAATGTTTACTGACATCACCTTCCCATGAATCCCAGGCTTTCTGTACAGCCTTTTATCTGTGGCCAGAAGGAGACTGAGGTCAAGCCTATAATTGCAGTTCTAGAATATGCTTCATTTCTGCCTTCAACCGGACTGCCTGGCCCTCTTTTAATTATGCAATGCAGTCTCTGTTTCATCGTTTTGCTATGAAGAGATTTGCCACAAAGCAACATCTATGGCGTAGGATTTGGCAGAAGCGTGCAGGATTTGGATTATATTATCTCACAGAAGAGTTCACCGGATGCTTAAATCTTTTTCTGCCTTCCCCTGTGTGGAGGTCAGACAATCAGTGCACTAGAACAGTGCACTTCTTGTCATGGCACTGGGCTGCTGCAGCCTCACGCACCGGGAGGGATGAGCTGTTCACCAGCTGCTCCTTTCCTCCTCAGTGCCACAGTCTGGGCTTTGTGCAATGAAAACGGGCCCTGGGTTTCCACAGCAGAAACCCAGAAGCTCTTTCAGGAGCACAGGCATCTGCACCTCCCCTGTCCCTGGTCATCTGCCCAAGGCTGCAGTGTGTGTGTCCATGGTGCTGGACCAGCCCTGCCCTCCTGCCTCTGCCAAGGCTGGTTGAGGGTTTCTCTGCCTGGTGGTTGATCCTGGGCCGTGTCCCTTGCATGGCTCAGCCAGCCCTCACTGCAGTAGCAGCGTTACTGAGGGTAGAAATTTGATGGGCCAAAACCACTAGTGCCTATCAGGAGCTGGGGGAAGTTTATATGTCTGCCTGTCCCCCGACTGAGGACCATGGTGCATAGTTTTCCCTTCTCTCTCCTAACCTCTTGTATGACACATACTTTGGGACAGATAACTGAAGATCTGAAGCTTGCTGGCTTTATCTTCAGTAAATTATACATTAGTGTCAGCTGTAGTCACCCGGGGCATGTCTTTAGCCGAAATGCACCCAGCACACTGACCTTCTGACAACAGTTATATTTCCTTTAATTAATTGTAGTATGTTATATTTTTATTTGTGGAGCGTTTGCAGTGGTTGTCATGTAACCTACAGAATTTTGCCTGTTCATAAGGTTTGTTGGGAATGGCCCTGGGTTTGACCAGTATGAAATAGCAGCTGGGAAGTTTACTGATGTCAGGATTATGGCCATTGAACATAAAATTTCCTAGATTAGACCCTCTTTTGCTCTTTGCCTCCCTTGCCTCAAGAAAGAATTCTTTTCTGAGCTTTGTAGGCAAAGAAAAACAACCAAAACAAAGATACAATATAATGCCAGAGACAAATATTACTGCCTCTCTGGATATTTATTAAATTAAAAACAAAGATAAGAGAGAAAGTAGCAGAATCTACCATAAAACACACTCATTAGAAGGGCATTTACAAACTCTGCCTAAACTAGCATTGCCTAAACCCCCGCACGGCTGCATCTTGCCACCATGCACCCCTCTACAGGGTTCCATCCAGTGCTGTGCAGGAGGGTCCCCTTCCTGCTTGGGCTTTGCAGGTAAAACCTTGCTCTATTCATAAATCTTGACAGCCTGACCGTGGAGGTGGAATCAGCTGCCACCTGCTGAAGTCTCACTTTGAAGGGTGCAACCTGTCCTCGCTGTCGTTCTGAGGAAGTGCTGCATGTTGGGTAGTTGAGGTGTTCAGCTGTGATAGAAGGATGTGTGATGGTGGGGTCACTTCCTTGAGCAGTTGCATCTCCAGGCTCAGTGGAGCATACATCATCCTCTTTAGCCCTTGTTCTTCTTTATGTACATGAATTTGTTTTCAAAACTTTTTCTTTCTTCCCTAGGAGATGACCCATTCCTGGCCTCCTCCTCTTACTGCTATTCACACTCCCGGCAAGGCTGAGCAGACCAAGTTTTCTATCCCAAGCAAGGTACCAGTAGGCTGTTGCCAGTGACCTGATTAGCATTCTGTTCTGTTGAGTGTGCTTCACTGGAGAGTTTATTTTTGTAACTGGTCCCGTTTTCAAAAATTTCTAATACTATTTTTAGTTGGAAATTCCCAATCAGACTGTTGTTACTAGTAGAGCTGCTTATTTAAAGCTGCAGAAGATACAGTGGAAACAAAGTAAACTTTATCTCTGTTGTTAGAGGAGTCTTTCTAAATCAAGTACACTATACTTTGTTTGATTTTCCTCCATTATTATTTGAGCAATGAAAAGGTTGAAGTGGTCGCTTGTTCCCACTTATTGATTGATTGCAGGGTGAGGTTTAGGCTGCATGGTCAGATTACTGAGGCTGAAAAGGTGTGAAGATGTGAAGAGTGCAATGGCATCTGCCTGTGTCACACCCCAGGGGCACACAGGGTTGGACAATGCAGTCCTCAGCACTGGCCTTGTTAAAGGCAGGCACTCAACACTTGCCACATCAGAAACACATGCCTGGAGAGTACCTGTAGTTCACCCAACATGCAGTGAATTGTTAAGTGGTCTGATTTGAACATTCTTTTAGCCCAGACTTCAGTATTGCCTTCTGTGATTCTGATAACACTGCTAGGGATCGAGCTCATACCCAGGGCAGGTATTGCTGGAGCTGTCTCTTGCTGGGACCTGAATAACTGTGAGCTGATGATGTTTGAGGAAGGGGAGAACTTCCCCAGGGTGGGAAATCTATGCCATTCTGTCATGGAGCTACATAAAAGTTTCTTTCTAAAGGCAGGACCTTGGAAAATATCTTATAAAACTGGTACTCCTTGACATTATGGTTCAAGCAATCATGTCCTGTTTTAGGAGCTGTATTGTGATTTTCCTCTTACTGATTTTTGTAAAAAAGTCCCTCTCCATCTTTCGTGTAGGCTCATAATTCTCCAAGAGTATATTCCTCATTGCAAATTGGTTGAAAGTCAGTTGAACCCTTTTAGGTGAACTGTGTGAATACAGTGAGAATTCAGGTCTTTGCCCGCTGGAAACAGGGTTTTTTAAATTTATACCATCTCCTAATTTAGTGCTCTGTCTCTGATGGGTCCTACAGAAACTGATTTGAGTCTTGCAGACTGCCACTGTCTCCATTGGCAGCAGTATAAGTGTAGGTTCAGAGAAGCTAAAGTTTTGGTTTGCTTTTCTGTTTCTATTAAGTTGGCTTTGAACTTTTAAGATCCACATCAAAGTTAGTTTCTGGGCACATTAAATGTTGATCCTAAAATTCTTGACAGTATCACTACAGTACAAAATATAAATTAGATTAATTTTTATTTATTTTTTTTTTAGCTAATGTTTCAGGAAATAGGCAAACACATAAATGTTTCCATGTTTACTAGTTTTACTTTAAAAAATACAAGGATGGCCAAATTATACATTTAGGACATGATGTGACTAGATTGTGCAGCCATATAAACCAGAGACAGGCACTATTAGAAGTTCTCAATTTGGCTATTAAAAAAGGTATCCTCATGAGAAACATATATAAAAAAGTGTGATAAAAGAGGCGGAACTTATCAGAACAATTTATCCCTTTGACATTCAAATTTCAAGTGCCATGTTTACTCTTAGGGCATTATTTACTTCACAAGGGACTGAGTGACAGCACAATATAATATTAGGAACTAATAATGCCCTAAGAGGAAGTGCAGTGAGGGCTTTAATGACTTTAACATCCTACAGAACTAACACTTCCAGCAAAGTAGTGCCTGGCTGTAAGATGAGGTTGTAAATAACACCTTAATTTCAAATGATCAAACTCTGCTTGGAAGGAAAGCTGATGACAATCACTGTGGACTATAAAGCCTGGAGAAAAGCTAAGCAAGAAAAGACTGTGACATTAAGGAAGCAGCTTAGTTATTATGAACCAACAAGAATCCTGGCATTAGCATGCTCAGTGTTGCAAGCCAGATTCTTTGCTGGTTTAAAGTTGTTGTGCTTCCATTGATTTCATTGGATTTGGACCAATTTCCATTGAGTGAAGATGTACTTCCTGCGTCTTTATCAAATCCTGTGTGTCACAGCCCAAATAAAAACAGTGGCTGTCAATAAAAGATTACTGTATTTCCAGGCAGTAAGATCAAACAACAGAAAGGCAATGGCACTGAATTTAATGCATAGTTGCATTCATGCTGCTTTCTAAATTGTACATCCTGAGTGGCTCATACACTCATCCATGACCAAGCCTGGCAAAGGCTTGGACCGCTGTGGGTATAAACCTGTGTGGTGTCTCCATAACAGGGGTGTGTGGATTTACAACAGCTGAGGACAAGCTCTTACCTGAGCTGTGAAGGCTCCCTCAGTGGTGCTCTGTCTCCACAGTTAATGTTGTTTTAAACTAATGTCACTGGTGCTGCCTTAACAATCCCACAATCCCTTCCCTGTACCATCTCCTTCCCCGTTTGCATAACGCCAATGCCCTTAATCCAGCAAGCCGAGATATATCTTACCTTCTTCATCTTATTTAACTAATGCTGACATTTTGTGTGTTCTTCTTTGTAGGACTCCCAACATCTGACCTCAGGATACAATGTACAAAGTAGGTCTTTATCATCCTAGTCCTAACAGTCAGGGTTGGGTATTTTCTTTTTCTGCTTAACAACATTAAAACAAAGGCTAAAAAATTAATTTCTGTGGTGCTAAAGCAGATCAGTTCCATTTTTTATTACATGTTATGCATTGTGGCATGTTGTGAAACCAAGTATAATTAGATGGGCTGACAGCTTTGGGTGCATTTTAATTCTACAGTAATCTTTTGACATTTGAAAATGTGTTTCCTTTGTTTGCAGAGTGGAGTGATCCAGCAGGGAAAGTTGCAACTAAGTCAGTGCCACAAAAGTCGTAAGTATTATTATTTCCAGCTTTAAATCTCATTTTAAATTTATCATAAAGAATGAGCTTATTTCTCCAAAGGTAACTAAAATCTAGCTCTGCTCATAATCTTGTCCTCGTGTTCAGGTGTTCTCAGTAGTCCTTAAAAATTAGCCATAAACCAGTTTTATGTTTTCAGTGCTTATTACTGTTTCTTCTTTTTAAGCATTAGCTAACAGAGGTATGTGTGAAAGATGAGTTTATTAAGCAGAAATAATGCTGATTTTAGTTCTACAGCTTGCCAAAATTAAATCACTTTTATGCTTCTCTCATCAGATACTAAGCCTCTTACAATAGAAAATGCAACCCAATGAACAGATGATGCAGGAATTTTCACATTCATACAGTGAGAGAGAGTAAAACACATCATACAGAATAATTCTACTAGCTGGTGTTGAAAAGCTACTCTTGAGTTTCATACACTTTGAAACAGCTGAAAATCACAGATGATCTATAAATATGACAGTTGAAAATTGTGGAAGAGCTGATTCTCCCTTGTGTTAACCCATTTCTCTTTGGTACTTCTCTGGTGTAAGGCTGCAGTAATGTAGCAATGAGTTGAGACTGAACTGGTTTTTTACTTTTGTCCCAGGTTCTCAAAGTATTTTACAAACGGGAATTAAATAGCAACTTTGAAAAGTAGGGGGTTTTTTTATGCTTATGAAAATGTGTGGGTCTGATTTCAGTTCAGAGCTGCTGGGTTTTTTTAGTGTTTAAGAGTTTTAAAGTACTGAATGCAGAACTTAACTAGCTTAACTGACATTTGCATAAATATAATATTTTAATTTAAAATTACTTCAGAATTATTCTAATGGTTGCCCTTTATCTACTAAAGACACTATTTTAAGTAAATCTCTATAGGGGAAAAAAAACCAGTGCCACGATAGCTACAAAGGTTTTTAAAGTGAATTTAAATATTCTTAGTGCAAGTTTATGTAAAGGAAAGGACTTGTTGGAGTTCAGTGATTTGTCTGTGACCGTGTAAGAAATGCAGGACTAGACTAGATGTGGGTGCAAAATCCATTGATTTACTCACCTGACTCTGAAGGTCCAGTTCTTTACTCGTAAACTCAAGTCATGAAAGTACTCATTCAAATGAAGTTGGTTGAGTAAAGGTTTACAAAATCATGGCTGAACGAATAACTCAATTTTAAAATTAAATATGGGTTTTTCAGATTAAATGAGGATTGGATGGGAATGCTAATGATATATACGTTAATTTCTGCGAATAGTATTTATTTATTAACTTTAGTAACAAATTAATTTTTGCCCTTTGTTATTTGGTTTCCAGTAATGGCTTGGTTTTTTGTAAAGAATCTAGCCAACAGTACCCACTGTTCTTGGTAACAGAACAGAATGGGTGCATGCATGTTTCAGAACATTTAAGTGATCCAAATCTAACATCAAGCATATTCTATAGCAAAAAAAAAAGTAAAAAAAAAAATATTATTACATCTTAAAATTATTTTTCTCCTGAAGCAAGTGTATTTGGATTCCACTGTGAAAAATATTTTAGTGAGTGTACCATAAAATACGATATTTCAATAGTTTGTAACCAACAGTAATATACTTGTCAATCATGGTTTATAGTTATAAGCTGAATTTCAAAAGAACAGTGCTTCAGAGCTCAGTGGTATATAGTGCATTTAATGGGACCAAAGCTCTCTATAGGAAGCCTGATATAAAACCCGAAGACACTGAGTACATTTTATGAACCAGTTGCTCTCTGTTCTGCTGCTTGATCTAAAGTTCCAGTACTATCAATCAGATTTCTGCTGCAATGAACTGCCTTCTTATGGTAGGTGATAGATTTTACACATGAGAGATCAGAGCTGCAATAAAGCTACTTTTATTTTTAGCTTCCAAATGAAGATCAGCTAACCCATTACTATCACTTTTTCTCTTTTACTGCAGAAAAATTGTTAAGGCAGCTTCTAAGAATTTCCATAGGGCTTTGGGAGGTTAGAAGACAGTCCACTGTGAGACTTAGTATTACGAGGCCAATTTGTTTCTTAGATCTGCGTGTGCAGTTACCACCACTTTCACAGGGAATTACAGGACTTGAGGACATAATGAAATTAAAGAGGAGAGTGGGGCAGAAAGACATAATGGTACCAAGGAGAGCTGGATAGTGTGATCCAAACAAACTCTGATGGACAGAGTCTGCAGTCATTGTGTATTTTAATAATACAGTATTTATCAGACCGCAGTTGTATTAAGAAGGGTTTATTCTTTCGACCATTGATAGGTTTCAGGGATATTGAAGCATACGAGTGAAATTACAGTCCAACTTCTCCCCGGGTACGTCTGTTGCTACACTGTCAGGCACGCAGCACGATGTCACTGACTTCAAAACTGTATCCCCCACCAATTCCTCATGTATTTTGTCAGTGGGGTCTGTTATCTGTATTTCAGTTTGATCAGATGACTGAATTTGGCTTCATTGATCTGTATGCTTTTTCAGAGTCCTTTTAACCTGGATGTGTTTCTAACTGTTCCCCAACTTACTTTAAGTTCACGGGCAATTCAAGTGAAACTTACCTTTTCCACTTGCATTGGTCCTAGTGACAGTCCTGTGGATTCCATTGACTTTGTTAGAAATCCATAGGAGTTGGTAGTAACGTGCTTGCATTCACCATATCACTGAGTGATACCATGACTAGCTGAGTGAATGCAGAACAAAGGTACTTTACCTTCATGATGCTGCATTCTGCTCCAGAAGGCAAGCTGCCTGTGTGTCATTACAGAAGTCTGGTATAAGAACGTTGGCATGATGGAAGACCAGACCAAAGGGATGTATGATCTTTGCAAGATAACCTTTCAGATGCAACTTGTAGGGGGAAGAATGGGGTCAATATACCGCTAGATAGATTAATTGACCAACATGCTGCTTTTGTAGGATGATGCAAGATGCATGACTTCTTGTCTAAGTAAAGCTTTCTGAAATACAAATTTCATCCTTTTTATATTATTTCAATGTACTTTGTTACATCCACATGCTGGAAAAACCCAATCCCCAGTGCTCTGCAGCAGGTAAAATAGAAGGTGGAGTAGTTGGGATTGTGTCTAAATTCTGCACCAGTATTGTACATGAGTACATGTACATATAGCTCACCTCAGATCCTAATTTCTACTCAAAAACTTTTGAAAATGAAAATGTGCATCCATGTGTGTATATCGTGGTGAGTTTTTATAAGCTGAAATCAGGCTATGTAAATCTGCAGCACTTGGCTTCCCTTTTTTTAATTTCAGACTCACTGTAAATCTCTGCTGGGTGTTTGTGTGGTCAGTTTTCAGCCAGTCTGCTCTGATTAGTTTATTGTGAAGCACAGTAAGCAGGAACAGATAAGGTGCAACCAATTGCACTGCGAAGGATTTTCTGTCAACTTCCATGAATTTGAGGGCATGAACTCAGCTCATGACTTGGGTTTCTGTTATATAATTACCGTTGCAAGTATGTCATCCTCAAACATCCAGTTCTTTTGTTCTGTTTTGGTTGTTAGCATTTGGCCTGTGTCCAGTTGGAAACCACCCAGAACCTTTTTAATCAAGCACATCCTGTGTTTCGAAATCATACTGCAGAGTAGTCTTGGGTAGTTTCCATAAAAGCCTAGCTAAAAAGAAGAATGTAATCATAATGGTATTCTTCCCCTGTCATAAAATTACTTCCTATACTTACTGTATTAATACAGTATTAAAAGGCCCTTCTCATGGGCTCAGTGAACTACCGGAAACCATTAAAAACTTAGAGCAGCAAATTTTTATGGATCAGACAAAACCAACTCGTTTTATCTTTATAGAGTTTTTGTTATCCATCATACTTAATGATACACAACCGGTGTGGGGACTAAAGAACAGCTAAATAAAGGGAACTCAAAACCAAAACAAGCAGCTGAAAATCTTTTTGTCATATTTCAGCAAGGTTTTTTCTAAAGGGGTTCAGCACTGTTTTTGGTTGGGCCAGGATTTCACTTCACGGTTCTAAAAAAAAATTCTAAAAAAATTCAAATAAATACCAGCACTTTTGCAATCCCAAATATTATCATAATACTTCATGGAAGCATGTTTGAAAATGGAAATGTGCTTCTGACATCTAACTACTTTTCATAAGTATCTAATGGCTTTTTGGAAGTTCTCCACTGTGTCAGGGACAGCCACCTGGGCACATAGAAAACAAAATTTGGCAGCATGTTCAAGCTATGAATTAAAGGTAATTCACAGTTTGAAATGAATCAGCATGAGGTCCTTATGAAGAGTAATCAGACATCAAGAGGATTTTACACCAAGGATTGTATACTGGATATTGCAACAACAAGTAATGTTGTTATTCAAAACTATTCAGAACATTCAAATCAAGAAGCACTGATGAATTTTTAACCTTGAAAGGAATCAGTTAAAAAAAAAAAAAAAAAACTGGATTCATTCAATGTTCATGCATCGTTTCCAAAAATGTACCGCGAATTAAAATGTAAAATTCATCTCCAACTGGAATAGGAAGAATGTTTCTATTTATGTATCAACTCTATATCTGTGTTCCAGTCACAGTGCAGCCCAGGTATAACACACTGGAGAATCTGCAGTCTTAGTATTAGTAATTAACCATATTAAAGCGTGGGAGTGTCCATTGATCCCGCAGTGTTGATACTCTGCTTTCTGTCAGAGCTCGCGTTCACTCAGCGAGCGTGGCAAGCTTTAATCGTTAGACTAAGTAATGCCTGTTTGTTAGAAGTAGGAAGTTCCAAAGATATTCCCTCTGGGTAAACTGGGAAAGTCATGAATACAAGGGCCTCGCACTGCCATGTACAAATTATGATAAGTGAAACAACAGTGGCATGTAATTGGAACTCCATTAATCTTTAGAGAGCTCCAGTGCACCGTATTAAAGGGACAAATAGCAAGTGAAAATGGAAGGGTCTCTTTTGAGAAGGTGTCATTCATCTTTCATATTTACTGTTTTGTTTTGTAAGTTAGAAGTTTGCTTTGCATCCTTTGGCCTCATAAGTTCTTGGGTTTGGAGCAGTGATAGTCAGGATTGTGGTTTTCTGTTTCTCACTGCTGCAGGCTTTGCCTTTTGAGCAAACTAAGTAATTTGGAATAAAATATACAAGTATTTCCTGTGGACAGTTGCCTATAGAAGCAAACTTGCTAAATATTTCAGCTGATGTGAAATACATTAAACACCAGTGCTGTCATTAGCAACCCTGTATATTTGAAGATAAGCCCATTATTCAAAATAATTTCTAAATTAGACTTTTAATTTGTTTTCATTATCCAGCTGCTCACATACAGTTTAACCTCCCTGTCAAAATAAAGTTATTTCCTAATACATTCTTTTCCATGATCTCTTTCTCCTGACATGTTTATAAATCAGTTTAAAAGATTGTAGAACAGAACTAAATTGATTCTATGATATTTTGCTGATTGACAGTGAATAATTTTTCTCGCCTATGAGAGTCTTACTGTCTTTAAGACTAAAACAAGCCAACCAACTGCATTCTTGCCAGCGTTGCTGACTGCAACTCAAGTGAGCACTGAACCATTTGAGATTCCTCCGATACTGAATAACCCCCCATTAAAAATTCAACGTTTATTTGCCCTCACTAATGAGTTGCAGCTGAAACACTTTGTTCTCAAGGAGGATGCACTACTGCATCGCTGCCAAGTGCATGCAATCACTGAACTGCAACCATTGAAGTGTCAGCATTAATAGAGAGGGGTAAATGACACACAGGTAACATGGTTGGATCCCTGATGTATTTCCCTGTCCGCTACATATCAGTTCCCATTTTGGAAACTGGTTAGCCTGCAAATCTGCCACAGGTTTCCCTGTATTTAAAGAGCTTTTTCACAGGCAGCAGCATATGTTGTGCCTTTATGGCTTGAGGCCAGTCTCAAACCGACCTCCCAATTTACATTTCTGTGGGATGGAATCACTTCCGAACTTCAGTGCGACTTCAAACATTCACTTTGAAAAACAAATCTCCTCAGTAAAACTGAAAACTTAATCAGGATAGAGCAGAGGAAGCCACACTCAGTACCTCTCCTACCTATTTTTTTTTGGTGACCTGCACACTTGCTGATAAAATACATATGAGCAAACTTCTTGCTTGGCTTTCTGGCCACCATAACGTGGACCTCACCCTGCTCCCTTTGTCTTAACTCTGACCTGTCCAGAGCCAAGCCATTTCTCTCTCTGGCTTTTTCTTCTTAGTGCTCTTTGCTCCAGTCCCTTTCGTTCTTCCTGTCATGACTTACTGGCTTTGTAGACTTTAGTAGCCTGAGACAGAGAAAATTGTCACCCAGATTCATCTGCACCATGCTGCAAAATAGCCGTAATCGGAACTGGGTGATAAGCTCGAGAGAAGAATGAATTTTGCCAGGAAGCTTGGCATTCATAATACCAGAGTGGGCTAGAAACTCCCAATTTGTGTCCTAAGTACCCTAGGTAAGACTAACAGCCACTTTTCCTAATATCCCAACTTAATCCTTGGCATCTTTCCTCTGAATCCCTCTGACAACCCCAATAATCCACCACATTTTTCTCAGCTTTACACTCTCTATCCAGAGGAACTTATATTGCTACCATTATCCTTTGGGCAGAGGGCTCAGCAGGGCTCCAAAGCCTATCAATTTTCTGGCCAGAGGGCTTATTTTTTATGAAGTGAAGTTCTCACAACACCCCACGGGGCTAGGCCACGGTCACTGCATTATCCTCTGTCTTGGATAGCCCTTGGAGCCAGAGATTCAGAATAGCTGTACCTTACAAGTACATCCTCCAAAACGGTGAAAAAGGAAAATACTCCCCACTGCTGGGCTAATTACTGCTCTAAATTCCTGGAGGAAGAGCTGCTTCCCTCAGTTGTGTCCATACATCTCAGAAAAATGTGGTTTGAGACTTTTCTAATGCTGTAACTGCAGCTTTCCAAAAAAATTATGTAGCCCTGGAGGAGGAGGGTGATGTCTGTAGCCTTACTCCAGTAGGTGCAAACCAATTGTTTAATTAATATCCATGTTATGGAAACACAGGAGGGGGCCTAGAAAACTGGCAAATAACTGATTGTTTTCTAATTTCCGCGGGAGCTGTTTACCCTTCAAGATAAAAATAGTAAACAAAATCTGAAGGTGGTTCAGCTTTCAGGAAATTGTCCCTTACTGGAAAGCCTTGTTTAGTCAAAATGCTTCACAAAAAGATCTTTACAGCTTTTGAAAGAAAGATGTTGGCTCATCTACATCATACTGTCAAGAAAGACTTAAGTGCAGCTGTCAGGCTCATCTGAGTTTGCAGATGCAGTAAATATATGCAGTAATGAGAGGTGGCTTTCACATCTATTTACCTGTTAGACTCCACTAAGTATTTGCTTTTTGGGTGTCCCTGCTAAATTTCATGCACGTAACTGTGTTTTAAGGACATATATGTGCTTTTCTGCAGAGAGAGGAATGCAAATCAATGCTGCCCATATTTGATTTAGCATGAATTTCAATAGTTCCAGACAAATTCGAAAGCCTATACAAATCACAGAGCTTCAAGTCTGGCTGTGTGCTAGACTGGAATTTTTTGTTAGGTCAGACCTTTATCTCAGCTTCTTTTTGTGACTCTTTATGGGGAGATTGAAGAGGAACTGAAACTGGTGACCTGTCTTGACCTTTAGTACTGGATTAAAATTCCAACTTGCTGCCATGGCAACGAGGCCTTGAAAATTAGATCCTGACAGAAGCAGAGAGAAACTTAAAACTGCAACTGCTGCACTGAACAGAAGAAAGGTTGCTTACAGATGTCAGTGACAGGTTCTTAATTGAAATAATCTCCCTTTCCCTATACTAAAAAAAATAAGGAAGAGAGAAATGAAAGCAAAAAAAGCCGAAAACAAACAAACAAGCAAAAACCCCCCCAAAAAATTGTCTTTTTTTTTTTTTTTAAATCTGTTGCAATTCAGAGCTCATGCTGCTGAATCCAGCACAGGTGAGAAGGGAGCCAGACACACAACTCACAAAGGCCTGAACCCCCTAGACCAGACTGGCAGCAGGAGCTAGACAGTGGCCAGTGTTAAATCACAGGTTAACTTTATGTTTTTTTCTCCTTTAACCTGACACCAGGGATCAAAAGAGACATCACAGTGTCTCGTCTGACTCCTAGGATCCATGCAATTATCTGTTCTGTAGATGTAAAGGGATAAACATAAGCTAGATAGTGCTATTCCAGATCAAGTGTGATAAAAGTTACTCATTTTCCAATCTAATCAATGCAACAGTCAGAGGGAGATAATAGTGCAAGTCCTTCACTGCTAAAGGAGGTTAAGTTGTTTTTTTCCCCATGGAGAGCAGAATTTAGTTGTAACCTGAAGGGAGAAGGTTCTGAGGGTCACCTAAAGGATTTTCTGCTCCTTTCTGCTTTATCCAGGAATCTCCCTCATCCCATAATCAAATAACCTTGAAGATCAGGTCACAACACAGTCTCATGTAAACCTGTGGTTTTCCCCATCCTTGATGATGCTCTGAGAGTCTTGCTCACCTTTCCCAAGGCATCAAGGACCAGAACCAGCCCTTAGCACACAGGGGAATGCTGCCTCCTAGCAGCCAGTAGCCCATCTTTTAGAGTCCCTGTAGGGATTGCTGTCTTCTACCCAAAAAAAAAAAAAAAAAAAAAAACACCAAAAAAATTCCACATAAAAATGTAGATTTTACATATCAGAAAAAGGATGTTTCTTAATGGACAAATAGATAGTGTTGAATTGGATTAGGAGCTCTGTACAGTTAGATAACTGCTGCAGAATCAGATTAGATTGTAAGTACTATATATAGCTAGATGAAAGTTTAACAGCTTTAGGTAGATGACATTAAATTTTTGGAAGAGAGAGTTTTGACAAAGCTTAGTGTTTAAACTTATTGCAAAATCCCAAAACCACGTTTGGAGTCTGAGTTCAAGTAGAAAGTGTGCACGGAAAAAAAGAAAACCACCTTTAGTTTTCTTTAGACTACTACCCAAGTATTGGATTTGTTGTGTATTGGTGTAGTGTAGAATTACGGAGTCAGAGGAAACATTATGGATGTTCACAAACACAAAATTTTGCATGATGTGTTTTGTATCGTTCATTGCATTGCTTAGAGATAATGTTTATCACTAATAGTGTCCATTCTCAAGGGCAGGTTGCATTGAAATGATGTGTTGTGTGGTCTTAACAAAACACCGGTTTCTGGAGTAGACTGTTGATAGACAGTAGAAAGCGAGTGAGTAGATGAGCAGTTTGCTAACAAAGGAAAATAAAATCCATTTAACATTTCTCAGGCTCTGAGTTATGTGCTTCAGTAATGTCAGACAGTTAAAAATAGAGGCCATTATTTAAAATTTCAAGTGTTGACTTAATTCCTAGAGTAAGTTAGTTATTTCAGAGGAGTTGCTGTCAGAGATGAATTCAACCCATCCTGATGAACACTTGCCACTGTTACCATTTCCTGCAAAACACCACTAATTCTGCCTTAATTACTGTCAGACTGGACTATGGAGCCCTGGAGTATCTGGCAATAAAGCTGTGTTTTGCTGAGAGAGAAGGTAAAGAACCATTTAAATAGGTTTTTGAAATAAGCATGAAATCTCTGAAGATGTACTGTTGTAGTGCAGACTGTATATCAAAATATATAAGCATCTTGTTGCAACAATGGCTTTGTAAACACATTACTGAGCAAACTATGAAAAGTAATCCACCAAGGGGCTGTTTCCCTAACTCATAAGCATGAAGTTAAGAGACCAGTGCCATAAAGTAGATATGTGCTGTTAAAAAATACTTTTTATGTGAGATTATTTTGTGTTAAGCCCAATAGATGATTCCTTTTTTTTTTTAGATGCATATCTTTTAATACTTGAAAATACTTGTGTTTAAGGCAAAAGTCAGCTGTCCTCAGAAAATCTGTGAATAATTCATTAGCTTGGGGCAAAAAATGCTTGAGGGTGGAATGAAAGTGCCCACATGCACCTCACTTGGGCAGAGTGCAGTGAGTGTCATGCAGTCCTACTAAAGCTATCCACTAACTTTTTATGGAATTACAGTATTGTGATGGATAATGAGGAATGCCTTCAGCACTGTCACTCCTTTTAGCAGCCTGCAGGCATGGCCTGAGGGGCGGTCGGAGCCCACCTCCCCCGGCAGGCAGAGCCTCCTTGCTCCCAGCCCTGTGGTGCCTTGGTGAGGCACCAAGGCTGCTCTCACTGGAGGGGCACAGTGTTTTACAGATGTTTTGGAGGCCACAGTTTGCAACTAATTTTGGCACAGCTGTCAATCATGTGTGTATCACTTGCCCCCTTGTCAGCACCCTGAGCCAGTTCAGAGCCGCCTGCTGCGAATAGAAAAGGCGTGAGGTGAACGGTGCTGCGTGGGAATACTTCTGATCCCTTGTTGGCATCTGGCCTCGTGCCTGGCTGAGGAGCCTTCCCACCATACAGCGTTCGTGGATGATGTTCAGAAGGAAGGAGGGATCACAACCAGAGGGTGATCTGAATTCTAGGTTGATAAGCGTTTCTGCATTTACCCATCATGTCTTCTTTCAAAGCAAACAGCAATGCTCCTGGTGGCTACAAGGGGAGTTTGCTCAGAGAGTGCAGCTCACTCTCAGAGGGATTTTGTTCAGGAAATTGCAAAACTTGAGTAAGAAAAGGTGTTAAGTGAATTATATACAGACTGGATATGGAATTAATCTGCCATAGCCAAAACCCAGTAAGAGCTCATGTATTTCCAATTGCTGACATTTCTTGCAGTTTGTAACTTGTGCAGCTATGCAAACACTGAGCTAAAAATCCAATATCACCTCCCCCTTCCAAAGTACAGAACTTCCTATGCTCTTTTGCTTTAGCCAAAGTATTACCCACTGTTCTTATCATTGACTCTTGTGAATTAAAAAAAAACCCATGACACAAGGACTGAGGTTGGTTGGCTGCTTGGTACACAGCTCAGACTGATTAATACTAACGAGAGAGCATTCATTGATTTTGTTTGCTTTGTCTCAGCCAGTAGAAAAAGTACATATTCAGGAGATCAGAGAAAATTTATATGGTTGAAATCTCGGATATGACTGTTTGAGGTGCTGTTCTTAGGAAGTAATGGGAGATTGAGACTTTTCAGAGGAAAGAGCAATATACCTGGTTATGAAGATTTTGCAGGACTCCTTTATTAGTATAAGGAAATGGTGTTTCAGCAATGTTGTGTTGTTAGAGACTGAGGGCCTTAATAAGCAGCTGCTGTTCATCTGTAGTAAGTTTTTTAGAAGTCCATTCAGACAGGTGAAATTACTTCATGCATAGCCTGCAGAGCACACGCCGTGCATTGTATTACAAAAAAAGAATAAAGCAAACACAATGAATCTGTTAAATCATAATGGCTCCCAATCGTGACAAATTTGCAGATTAAAGCTCATTGAATACACATTTAAATGATAAATGATAATGGCTTGGAAAGAGTCATTATGATCTATTTCATCAATAATCCACATTTTTTGCCTTGTAACTACACCAAGGATGAGTATAATGAATACTGCCTGATGAAAAAAATATTTTGTTTGTGAAAGAGAATCAGAGAAAAGAAATTCTCAGATTAACAAATTTAAGTGGTTGTTACTGTTTGTTTATATTGTTTATACATGACAGATTTTCCCCATTATTTATATTAATAATTTACAGCTTCAGAGCTTGTACTCAGGGGGGAAAAAAAAATGTTTAGACTTAGTATCCTTCAAACCACAGTTGATTTCAGTGGGTTTTGGAAAGTGAAAGCAGAATGAAGCAGGGATACAGTATTAAACATTCAAGGTGTTAGACTGCAGATTGTTCAGTGCTTGTGAACACCAAGTCCCATGAAGTTTGTGAGCAGAATTCAATGCATTTGTCACAGATTTGTCATGTTTCCCATGCAGAAATGTGCACATTTTCTTAATTTACTGTGCACTGGGATTTGCTGTGCCTGCCCAGGACATCCTTCAGGGTACTCCAGCAGTTCCCAAGTGCACTCATGTCAGTCCAGATGGTGCCGATGTGTTTTGGCGCTGACAGACATGCGCTTGTGGAAAACCTGGTGGGGTTTTGTTGAGAAAATCTTCAATTGTGCTGAAACAAAATTTCCTGCTGAGGAAGAAGGAGAGGTGGAGGTTAGACTCAAGTGTGCTGTGTTGCCAGCTCTTGGTTGTAACGTCATGTGCATGTTATCTCATGCCTGACCAGGTTAGGACTTCAGTGGCAAGTTGCTTTAGGAATGAGTTCCTGCAGGCCATTTAAAAAGGAACAGCAAAACTCTGTTTGGTATGGGGGGTGACAAAGGGCATCTTTGTGGGATATTCTGACTGAAATTAGCAGTTAAAGCTGAAATTTTTGAAATTGAGTGGGTATTCTTTTGTATGACACCCAAAAGCTAAATCTGCTACAAGTATGAATGGTAGTGGCCTTATTGTGTTGCTGGATAAACTGGATGAATTAACACTGGAGCAGGATCTCAGTACACTTAGTCATAAAAGACATCTCACTGAACTTACCAGAGTAAGTTCATTCATCTGAGGGCCAAGAAGCTCCTTCTCAAGAACCACATTTATCAAGTGCTTCTGGGCATTTACTGTTTTCTGGTAACATACCATTGCAAATTAGCACCATGGAGCCATTTGACAATAAACAAGACTGTTGGAATGTCATCTGCAGAAAAAAGAGCAAGATCCAGTTCCAGGGCCTAGATAGCCCTCTTGAAAACTTCGATGATTTAAGTAGTTCTCTTTAACAAAAAATGGCTTATTTTTCTCTTTGAAGTCACACAGCACATAACTCCCACCCTTCCCCTTAGATATTTTCACCGTGAGCGAAACGCTTCAAGTGGCCGTTGTTTCAGGCAGTCAATATCTGTACAAATGCAGCATTAATAGTGTCCCAAGCTACCACAATGTTTTGAATTACAGAAGTGGAGAGCTTTTTAACTTTGAACACATGCTTTGCATAAATACTCGAGTAAAATGTAAGCTTGCAGTGAATTTTTGTATCCCTGCTCCTCCTGAAAGCCATACGCCAACTTATCCCTAAAGCCTGTGGCTGAGCCTCTGAGGCTGGGGTGATGTTCCAAAGTGAGGATGAGAGCCGTGGGAACAGCTGTGGTGTCACCCTGCACTAGTTTCCCAGGCCAGAGCTGGTGTGTCCCCATGTCCCATGATGGCCTCGGGAGCGGGTGGGGGCAGTGCTGGGGGGGGATGCTCAGCTGAGCGGGGCAGAGCGCGGTGCTGCCAGCATGTGTGCTCACAGGGAGGTAAAAATGCCTTTGCAGCACACCTGGGCGTGCTGGGGGCACTGCCTTCATGCTTCAGAGGTGTGAAGATGAGCAGGTATGGGAGAGAGCGATTCCTCCTCCTTCCCTGGCCACCCGTGGGTGCTGCCCCAGCCAGCTTGGAGCTGGCCCCTGTGTTTTGATAACCTGGTCGCTCCGTGTGTGGCCAGCTCCAGCCTCCAGAATCCCTGCAGCCGCTGTTATGGCCGGGCTAATGACTTGAAAACTTCTCGTTAAATATTCCTCTTGGCAAAGTTTGGTTCATAGATGGTCTCAAGGAGGAGGGAGGGGGGGGTCTCAGTCCTGGGTGTTAAAAAAAAACAGCTTTATTTTTAGGTCTTTTTCCATAATAAGGTTTTCTCAAATGATTTGCTACAATAAATGGGTCTGTTTAAATTTGAGAAGTTCAGTTCTAAGTTCAGGGGTAGCCCTTGGGCACTGTGGTGGAAGATCCTTGTACATACTAAGGAGTGATTATTGACAGAGTTTAACTTTATTGACCCTGCTCTCCTAATTCCCAACAAATTTTCTAAATGTGCTCTTTAAAATCCCTACAGAACACTGCAGGTTTTGGGTAATTCCAGAGCTGCACCTGAGATTATTGCTTTATTACCTTCCTTCTTTCTATCCCCATCCCTGGCCTGACCAGGCCTCTGACATTTCTTTTTCAATATATTCTAAGCAGAGTACATGTGTTTGTCCTTCCTACAGCTTTCACCTCAACATTTATGCAGCACATCAGATCTCTTCTGTTCATTCAGGCACTTTCCACTCCTGCTCTAGCCCATTTCAGCAATGGACTTGCCTATGCTAAAAATAATTTTTTTCAGCAATTTGATAGCTTTGCCAAGGGTTCAATGAAAACAGATGGCATGTTTATGCCTGTATTGACAACTGAGAGGGCTCTGAAAGTCTGTAGACTTTCTACCTTTCTGACTTCCCTGTATCTCTCCTCCTCCCAGCACCCTCCATGGTACAGTTTCTTGCTGAAGGGTTGAGTTGACTAATTTTCCACTGCTGTCAAGCTTGCACAGTTGAGGGATAAAAATCCTACTTGAATTAGTAAAGAAAAACTGAATATTTAATTTCTGCACAGGATTCTGGGGTTGATAACTTATAGCTACTTGTCATATAAATTAAGTACAGTTTGTGCTTAAGTGCTTTTTTATTAGGCACTGCTGAGATTGTTAATAGCAGGTTTGTTCCTCGGGTTTAGAAAAAGTTGCTTGCTCTGAAGTGTTTGAAAGTCAGGTGATATGTGTATCTTTAGGTAAGAAATCATTCTAAAGATTAGAAGGACAAACTTTTTCCTTATTTACTGTTTCCATCTTCCTTGGAAATAACTATTTTGCATTAATACCCAATATACCTAGCAAATCACTAAAGCATTTTCTTAATTTCGATCTTTTGCTATAATGACATATTAGATGCTTCTTTTGAGGGTTAACCTTAATTCATACCAAGTTTAGAGTTCTCTCATATGTGAGTTAATAGAAAAATATTATCTATAAAACATTGCCTGTTTCACAGAACATTCACCTGAATACTGAGAGGAAATATTTACTTAGAGAAAATAATCAGGTTTTTTGGGTGTTTTTGTGCCCCTTTTCCATTTTTTTCAGAAAAAAAAATAAATTTAGGTTAATTACAGAAATTCTTCCTAATTCTGTACAAACATTTTTTAACTTCTCTGGCTGGTGGTCATATTTCAGGTTGGATGTGGCAGGGCAGGAGGTTTTACTGTTGGCTGTATAGTCCTCACAGGCACGGATGTGAGTCAGAATATATTTAGAGAGGAAAACAGGGGAAAGTAGGAAAGAAAACAGGAAAATCAGCTTAACTGTGCCCAGTCAGCACCAGCTCTGCTCCTGTTTCTGTTGCAGCTTTCTCTGTGGTGCTCAGGAATTGCCCCGGGCTGCATTTACCAAGTTTAGGTGCTTGGTAATGATCATTGTGCAAAACTGAACTGTTGCTTCCTGACGCACTGAGTGCCTGACAGCCTTCCCCATGCTCCTCATGAGTTGACTTGTCCAGGTGTGCAGGTGTGTGTGTGATGCTTTAAGTCAAAACAGATACTAATCATGTCACAGTGCTAGAGAGAGATGTTTAAAGGGTACAGGGATGAGCATGGAATACAGTAGGTGAAGTAAAACACAGATGTTGGGGGAAGATGAATTTGTTGTTAAGGCATTAGATTGGTGCTCAGGAGAATTTGATTTTAATTCCAGCTCTAACAGGGACTTCCTGTATGACCTTTTGGAAATTATGTCTCTGTTTTCAGTCTGTAAATAGGAATGATGGTTTTTTCCCATTCCCTGCCTCTTAAGTTTAGACAGTGCAGTTGCTAAAGCAAGGACTCTTGCACTATGTCTTTGTGCTGACCTGTTGTCTCTTGGTCCAGTAACATGTGTATGATATGGCACAAAGTTGTGAATAGGGAGAGGAAGAATGTAAAGTTGCAGATTGGATATGCATGTCACTGGTTAAGAATTTACAGAATTTAATATGGGATGATTGGAATAAACCTAATGAAAACATTGCCTATTATAGACCAAGATTTTTATAATTTCTATGGACCTCTGTACTGTGAGAGGCTTCTGTAAAAAAACTGTTATTCTCTGTTAAACTCTAATAGGACTTTTTACATAAGCTGGTTTTTAGCATGCATTTGGGATGAGTGCATTACCCACGAGTAGTGAACTCACAAGTGAGTTATGCGGGTAATCCCAAACGAGTGCCAATAAAACTTTTATAACGCATAGCATCATTATGGAATTCGTTTATGCCACATATTTTACGGGGGGAAAAAACTATTTTGGTCATATATTGGAGAGTTTATAATTTTTTTTACTGGTGCTGTTTTTCACATCCCTCTGCCTCTAAAGCCGAGCCAAGTGAATACCAGCAATCTGGTATTCTAACCTAGAAGGAAGGGAAAATTAGAACAAACACATGTTTGAAATCTCTCTGAAAATAAAACAAGGGCCAGATTCTAATCTCCTTACTCATACCAAACACCACCATACCCCTTGAATAGCTCTATAGATTTCTTTGGGACCATTTGTCAAGTGAAGTGCTATTTGACATGTGTGGCAATACCCAGAATTGGCTCAATCTAAACTAGCTTTTTCCATTTAAGCCCTCCAAAGCTTGCTGTCTTCAGTGGTTAGAAACACATATTTACGTTTTTTATCGCATCAAAAAGAAGAATTCTCACGCTGCTTAGAGGGGTTATTTCAGCCCCTTTTTAACAGAGTCGGGCGATGCGAAGCAGAATCTCAGCACTTCTATAAAGCTGAGGCAGAGTAAAACCCTCCTAGGGGGTGGCTGGCAGGCTAAGCACGCTGCTTCCCACCCCATTTGATGGGTCATGTTCAGGCTGCAAAGACTGACGAATTTGAGCCTTCCACTTCACCAGCTGCAGTCAGCAGCTTTACAAACCCCACTTCATACCTCTGTAAACTATACACATGTAAACCTGTTGCACCGATATAATATCCTTGTCCCCATCACTTCAGCCATTGGCTGCCATGTCCCATATTCAGTTCCCCTCCTTTTGGGTTCAGCCATTGGCTGCCATGTCCCATATTCAGTTCCCCTCCTTTTGGGAACAGTTATCTCACTTCAGAGACTTGAGTCCTCTATCTTGCTTATTGTAAACACAGTGCATTCTAAGAGTTTTTATCTCTTTCTCATTTGTTTTCTGCTGCTGTGTTAATTTTATTTCCAAGATCAAAGATCCTGAACTGGTAGACATAAGTCAACAGAAGAACTTGACTTGACTTTATGGAGAGCAGGATCAGGCCATAAACATCCCGGCTTTGTTCTTTTGTCTCACATAAAATAACTCCATCGATAAAATGCACTCTGTGATGATGGCTAATCAGGGATTGCTGCTTAAAGCTCCACACGTAACCTAGCTATCTCCACATTAACCTCCTACTTTCATTTCCTTGGTTATGTTGAATAGGAAGCAGTTATTGAACTGCAGTGTTATGTTCATAGAAGCCATTTGATTAATTGACTATGTTTTGAACTCTTGTGACCCGCGGCTGAAATATAGCTCAGACAGAAGTGACAGAAGCGATGGGATGGGAGTGTAAAAGAGCACCAGTAAACTGTCCATGGGCAGCCCACATTCATGTTCATGTTTATCCTTGTAGAACTTGCTAAAAGTAAAGACAGATGTCCAGCTTATCTCATGTAGTCAATAGCAATAATAAGTACGGACGCTGCTCACTGCGAGTTGAGCCTATTCCTGCTGTCACTCTGTCTTTATGTATCCACAGGGAGAAAACCTGGAAGGCAGGCAAAAAAGAAAAAAAAAAAAGAAAAAAAAAAAGGTGTTGCCAGAAATCCCTGTAGGCTATCTGAGAAGGAACGGATGTGTAAAGCATTTCTTTCTGCATAAACATTTAGAAATCAAGCTCTCATAAGTCAGGGATCCACCAAATGTGGTGTGAAGAGGCAGATGAAGCCTGCCTTCTGGCATGCCAGCATTTGCTGATTGATTTGGAATGCAGAAGGGCCCTTTTTATTTTTATTTTAAAATTTGAACCACATCTTAATACAAATCAGGTGAAAAATAAATTGAAAAATAGCAAGCCTGAGATTACAGATGTGCCAGCTTCATATTGTTCAGTTTAGCTGAGGTCATAGTCAAGCCCATCAAGTTCACATCGTTTAGTGTGCAGCCACTGAGGTAATATTCAAACAAAAGAAAAGCAGTCAGAATGCTGATATGCTCCTACTTTGCCAGCTGGCCTCATTCAGCTGTGCAAAGCACACTGGCTTCAGCTATGTAAGGAACTTAAATCAGTAAGGAATACAGGTTTTTAAAAGGATATGCTATTCCAAACAGCCCATTCGTGCTCCAGCTCTCTGACTTTAGATCAGTCATAAAGGGGAAATACCTCTCCTAATATGCAGTTTCATATTCTGAAATTTAGAATGCAAGAGCTATACTAATGATGATACAGATAATTTAGACAGAGGAATTTTTCAACGGGGGACATTTGTATTCTGCTCAGTAGTTAGAGAAATCTTGAACTTCCTAGAAAGCCTACAAGTAGAATTACTGGCATCCGTTCCTCCTCCATACTGGTGATGTTACCATGCTGGTTCCCTGCACACAGGTATAGATTTATGTAGATTAATTTGGTATAGTACAGTGAATTGCCACTATGATATATATTTTAGAATTACTTCCTAGCACAGCCTAATGGCTGGAATCAAATAAAACATAAAAGTAGATTTATATAGATTGCTGTATAAATCAGATAAAGCTTTATATTACCTAGCATTGGTAATGGAAGCTTTTCCTGCAAATAGTATAGAAGTTTTTCATGTAATATTTTCATTATTTCAGTGAAAGTGAAGCAACAAAAAAGAAGAAAAGAAATAAACAAGTCTATCGGGCTTAGCCACCATTAAACATCATTAACTACAATTTTGCCTGACAAGTTCTCTCATCTGGTGATGGGTGAAATGGTAGAAAAGTAGACTGAACAATTGCATAAACCCAAATGAAATATGCCCTTGTATTCTAAGTGTGCACAGTTCAGTCAGTTAAAATAGAGCAATTTATTATGCTTTAGCAGCTTGAGCTTAATCTAGTTTTAAATAGATCTCTTTTTTTTTTTTAACCTCTTGCTGTGATTTAACTGGTTTGGGAAGACACATGATATAGTGCTACACAGTGTCTGCTCCCTCTCGTGCTAGTTTACTTTGAAATAACTTTAATAGAATGCTGATGATGAAAATAACTCACAGGAAATGTAGATAAGCCTTTAAACAACAGTGAATACATTTGTTTTGTTTGAAATGAGTGGATAAAAGCTTAATGGAAGAGACAAGAATATAGAGTGGAGAGAAAAGAGATTGAGTGTAGCAGGCACAGCAGAGTGGTCAGCAACACCCTCCTGAGAATTTGGGGCTCTCCAGGCTCCACCAGGCAATGGTGCTGCCACACGAGCATCCCCTTTTCATCAGCTTCTCAAGGTTAACAGCTCTGAGCATTTTGGACCAGCCTATCAAATGTCTTACTGGTCAGTTTTTAATATCAAACTGCCACTGCAAACCACTGTGAACCACTTTGCCATATTGGCCACCCGTTGTCAAAGTAGGTTGGAATGTTTATCAAAATCTCCTCACATAATATAGGCAAAGCTCTCACCTGCCTGCATTCAAAGTGTGCTCTGCTGTTCCTCGAGGCAGGGAGTGTGTGACCTTTACTGAGTGGAATATTTTGACTGTGGACATTTTGTTTGATGTTACGCTGTAGTTTTCCACTTATTCATTAGATCCCTCAGCCTTTGTGGTTTTTTACAGGTAATTCCGTAATTACACCAGCTGTGATAAATACTTTATTGAAATCTTACTTGAAGAAATTTAGCTCAGTCCCTTTGCACGTGGAAGGAAATAAGCATCTAAGTTAGTGTTTGCGGCGTTGATTGATACAAACAGCCATGCCAGATGCATATAAACTTGTGCATTTATATAAGATCCCACAGGAATGGAATAGGGACATGTTTTCAGGGAATTTTGTGTGCACATGTGCATTTGTAAGAAGTTCAGCAACCAAGTGACACAAAGTTCTTTGTATAACTGAGGGCTCTGGCTGGCACGGGCTGCTCAAGCAATAGGATGATGGACCCTTTCACCTTCAGGTTACTGGTTGAAATTTAAGGCAGATTTTTAGGGAACAAAAGTCATTACACTCTCAGAGCTATTCAGTGGCCTGCGTGAGATGAAATTCTCCATCGGAGTCTAAGGGACATGTGTCCAGTTCCTGAATCTGTGATCCTAATTGGCACTCTTGTTGATAGTGGCAGCATAGAGGCCAAGGACTGAATGGGCATACAGACAGAATTTCCTCTCCTTTTCAAGAGAGGAAAGACCAGTAGGATGTTTGTGTTATTGCTGCACATGATATGAATGTTTTTTGGATTGAGAAGGGACTGCAAACTTCAAAAGCATTCATGAAGTCTTGAGTCTTCTAAAAAAGCCATAAGCTAACTTTTTTTTTTTTAATTTAGAGAAAAAATTGCTAGCAATGTTTGTTGAGCTGGCTGAAGCTTTGAGGTGTCTTGAGTAAAAAAGTAAGGAGAAAAATGTTTTAATTAAAAGTCAGAGAATACCAGGAAAATCAGTAGAGGGGGACTGTATGTACTGTTCCTTCTTACGAATGACTGTTTAAACAGAACCAGATTCACTGGTCTTTAAAATTTTCCTAGAAGAAATTTGTTGTTTCCTAATAAAAAGGAAAAAGAATAGCCCTAAAAACAAAAAGAATGCGCCCCCCAGCTGACTGCCTGAAGCAGCTCCACGACCATGAGTATGTATTGTGATCAGAGACCGTATATTGCTAAAACTCCTTGATGGAATGAGTTTTAATTTGGTTTACAGAAAGCTTTAGGGGATATGGCTCTCTACAAATTAGACCACAGGAGCTATAAAATGAAGGATGTCCTCCCTAATTAGAAACAGTGGAGCAGTCTGGTGTTCTTCCTAGTTGTAACCTCATGGGTACTCTCTCACAAGTGAACTCTGTGCAATGGATGCTTCTCCAGTAACTGTTATCTGTCTTTTTACTGGAGTTTATCTGCCATCCAATTTTCTCTCTCCATTTCTGTACATGCCTTTCTGTATAGTTCTGGCAAGTTCTTAACTGAAGCTTTGAATGGCTGCCACAAAACAAAAATTCATGTGTTGCTCGATGATTAGTTACCACTCCCAGAGCAGCTTATTTATTTTAAATATTAGGAAATGGTTCTCAAACTCGGGTGAACATGGCAGTCAGTTTAGGGGGTTCCTTTTGCAGTGTGCAGCTGTGTCAACTGTTTCCTCATTCCTTTTCTGGTGAAGTTAATGAGAGTTAAAGAGAGGCATATAGATGGACTGAAATAAATTATGCTTTAATGGTAATTAAATTTCATTTTCTAGACACATTTTTTAGCAAGAAAGTGTTCATCAAACTGGCATCCAGGATTTTGGACAAGAAAATAATACAGTTACTTAACTATGACTAGAAAAAAAAGTGGTGCCTGGAAATCAGGATGTCTACAGCTTGTCATTTGTGCCCAGTGATAAAACCACATCTGAGTGTAACTGCAGAAGGGCATTAGGCACAAGTGCACAACAGTCACAGTCAACTACAAACCTATTTCCAAAGTGCATGTGAAAGGACAACTGAATGTGGAGCTGAGCTGTGAAGTATTCAGACTGTTCTTAGGCAGCTATAATTTGACTTTTTTAATTGTAAGTAAAAGAGGACATCCAGGCTCTTAATTCATTAACATTTTTTCATGTAGACTTACATGGAGTAGGACCAACGACTGGTCCAATGAAAGCTTTAATTTACTTGTGACATATTGTTTCCACTAGGAGTTGTTGTAGATCAATCTGAGAACAATTACCAGGTAAATAAAAGAGCAGAAAAAAAAAGCCAAGTATTACTCTGGAATGTAAGTGGAAAAAATGGAAATTAAGAATCAATCAAAATATTTATTTTGCTGCCCAGCATGGAGTATTACTGACAGGAAAGGGCTGTATTTTTAAGTGTGATTGCTGTTTAGATTTTACCAGAATATATAACTGAACATGTCTCATGACCGTCTTATTTTCATGTAGTATTTCATCCTCCGGCTTTGTAGGGGAACTTTATGCCAAGAGAACTCACTGGAGACTGAGTGACAGATCAGGCTGTTGTCCCACATTCCCTTTCTACTAAATCACAGTTTTCTTTAGATGGAAGGTGGCTATTGTGAAGCTGTCAAACTGAGGAAAGTTAAATGGGCTGAAGTGAAGGCTCCTGCTAACAATAGCAGCTATCTCTGTCAAATGAAAGCTCAGCAGACAGTTACAAGGCAATTCGGCACTGATGGGTGGTCGATTAAAAACAACAAAAGGCAAGATGAATGAAAGGGGAAAATCCCTATTACTTTGTGGTAGGAGCAAGGGAAAAACCAAAAATAAAATAAAAAGTCCACCTCACCCAACCCTGTAGCAATTGGAACAGACTTGTAGTTAGCATGACCTTCATCATCTCAGATATGGCACAATAAAACTGACAAGATTATTTTCTCTTCAAGCAGTGCTGAGGTATTTTCATTGGCAAAAATCTGGAAAAGTAAAATAAATGCAGAGTTCAAGGCAATTGAAGAATTCTTGAATCTGATAACAGCTGGAACATAGTGCCACCAGGAAAAATAGCTTGGTTTTGTGCTAAAAAATTATGACTTGATCATTTTTTTTACAGTGTCATTTCTGAGGTTTTGAAGGTTACCCTATAGACAACCAGAAGAGGATTAGAGAGAAATTATCTTTGAGCTCAAGGGAGCACCAATTTAAATTGGATTTGAGATATAACTTTTGCATTACCTTAGGAGATGAAAGGTAGTGTTGTGCCCTGATAGTTACCCAACTGCCTAACCATATGTATCAACTGGATTAGTCTGTAGATTAACAGCTCCTGCACCAAGTGCAAGGTGTATCGTGCAATTTCCTCTTTGTGGGACTCATCCTTTTCCAATCGAACTACCATCAAAACTCAGCAAACATGGGGAGGGCTTTGCAGCCTGCATGTCAGACAGAAGGTAAATGTACACTCTTGTTCCTCAGAAGATAATTGTCACTAAGACTTGGACTGCCTACAGCAGGTGTGTGGAGTAAGATGAGAAAGTACAAAAGTAATAGTTTGGGAAAAAAGGTGCATTATGTCCTTGTATATATCCTGATAGAAAATAAAGTTTTGAAACCCTAGTGAAATTTGATGGGAGGCAAGCACCTAGACCCACTTAGATCCTATAAAATTCCTATTCCTTTTCTCACACTTTAAATGCCAGGATAAAAAAGCCAGGAAGAATGAACGGGCTCTTAACACAGCACACAGTTGGGACTCAGGTTGATGCCAACAGTGGAGCCAGAGTTAAAAGAGATTCTGATAAAACTTTGGAATAAAAAAATTGGGAGACATATGTGCTTCATGAGCATAATGAACCAGCATCTCATTCCAGTTGTATTAGGAAAAATAATTCTGTACTAACAAATGATGCAGAACTAGATTCACCACAGGCTCGATCCAGTCTGACAATTTTGATATATTATTAATCTCTTATTTGTAAAGTCATGACATCATTACTTTATCAATTACATTAAGTTTAGTCTGCATTATCCCTAAGTTTTTCCCTTTGAAAAAAACATTGAGTATTCATTTATCAATTTTATGTACTAATATTCATGTTTATTTGTCTGATAATAACATCGAGATACTTTAGTCATGGACAAAGAAGCCAATTGCCAGACATGGTATAAATGTACAAAAAGAAAGGCGAAAAATTGGTATTCTGGAATTTTCTTTTTTGGAATGTTTTTATCACTGAGGACCACATTTGAGTTCTAAGGGTTTTTTCGATGGTAACATGAATTTCATCTCATAACTAGTTTGGTATGAAAATGATATTAACCTACCTCTCAGAGAATCAACCACAATGTTCCTCAAAGGCTTTGTGGTAAAGGAAGACCAGGGTGGTCTCAAGATGAATTTGGGAGAGAGATGTTAAAGCAGAGAGCTGCTAAAGGAGGTAGTGTTTCTCATGGTCTTCAAAATGTCAGTGTCTGTCACGTTCTCACCAGGATCAGAATCGTGATTGCAACTTGCAGGGTTTGCTCTCAGTATTTGTTGTCCAGCAGGTCAAAGGAGGTTGTCTTCCCCTCTACTCAGCCCCAGTGAGGTCTCATCTGAGTACTGTGTCCAGTTCTGGGCTCCTCAGTTCAGGACAGACATGGAGGGCCTGGACTGAGCCCAGGGAAGGGCTGTAAAGATGATGAGGGACTGCAGCATTTCTCATATGAGGAAAGGCTGAGGGAGCTGGGACTGTTCAGCCTGGGGAAGAGAAGACTGAGAGGGACCTCATCAATGCACAAAATATGTTAAGGGTGGGTGTCAAGAGGATGGGACCAAAGTCTCTTCAGTGGTGCCCAGTGACAGAACAAGGGGTAACAGGCACAAACTGAAACACAGAAAGTTCCACCTGAATAGGAGGAAAAACTTTACTGTGAGGGTGACAGCACTGGAACAGGCTGCCCAGAGAGGATGTGGAGTCTCCTCCTCTGGATGTGATTCTGTGCAACCTGTTTTGGGTGAATCTGCTTTAGCAGGGGGATTGGAGTAGATGATCTCCAGAGGTCCTTTCCCACCCCAGCCATTCTGTGATTTTGTAATTAGGTATAAACAATGTTGTGGGTATTCCCTACCATTTAAACCAACTACTGAATATTCCTTTCTTGGTTCCTCACAGCTTCATTGTAGAGAGCTGTGCAAGCATGAATTAGCAGATGGCTCAAAAGTAACCTGGAATTCTTAGGGAATATAAAGAATGGAGAGTGTATGTACACAGGGCTGCCGGGAGATGCTGGCTTTTTCAGAAGTACACTATTTGCAGGGATACTGAAAAAATAATCTCTGCAGATTTTAGGACAAAGAATGGTTTAACCATGTGGCACAATTTATAGGGTAAACAAACTCTCAGTAAGAGCTAACTATATCAGAAAACTTGTGTAACATGCACAGAAGGCACTGTTAAATTATTTCAGTGCCATAATTCAAAATGCTGAGGAAAATTCTCCTGTATTATAGCCAGAGCAAGATTGGATCTGTAGCCAAGTACATCAACGTAAATGTTCAGCTGTCTGGGGAAATACAAGTCTTACACTGTTACTTAGGGGAAAATGTGCACAGACATGGTGGAGCCCCTTATGAAACAATCCTCATTTTGTTAAACAATAGGATCAAATTTTCAATCAGGTTATCTAGCATATTGCATTCTGCAAGCTTGCCAAGCAAAGAGAACTATCAGCATGAAGACCGATATATTTTTACAGAATTAATGATGTATGAAATCTGGAAGTGGAAACATACATTTTCATTTTATCCTCTAATTTTTCTTTTTACATTATAAGTGAAAGGAAATGCTTGGAAGTATTTGCAGTTATTCATATCTGTTTATCTTAGAGTGATTATCAGAGCAAACAGTGTCAGGCATTGTGTTTGGATCTGAGCCTGAAAAATAGTGCTTACAGGAGCAAGGATTACTTGCATGAGTCAGTGTTTTCAGGACTGTGCTTAGTACTTGATTTGTCTCATGCATATGCAGTGCCTTATAAATCATCCAGATTCAGAAATCATTTAAGTATTTTTTTCATTTATTCCATCTATTTATATTAGTTTTAGTCTTGCTTGGTTTTATCTCCTCTATTTACATTAGCTTTAGTACTGCGTGGATTAATGTGTTTATACATTTTTAGATTGATCAACAGAATGTTCATTTAAGGATAGAAGTGAACAGTCTTACTGAAGATTCATTTTTCTTTGCAAATTCTCTATCAGATCTGTGGGGTAGCTGTGGATTCTTGATGGAGGATTTTGCAGCTACAAGAGAAGTGGGTTTAAAAAACTGATTCACAAATTAGTGCTCTGAAAATGAAGCTCACCTTCCCCAAGATCACCTTATCTCTGCTTCCTATGGGGACTTTTGCTGATTGATCATCCCTGCACTACCCTGCGTACCAGTTGTGGTCCAGCAGTATTTTTCATAGAGCTGTAGTGCCTCTGTGGCACTGAAAGCCCTGGTTGGTTCTCCCATGCACACATGAGCCCCTGGTACTTGCTCATCTCCTCTGTGGCTGACCCCTGCTGACCCATCAGCAGGCCAGTACAAAGGACTTGCATCCCCCCTTGGAATTCTGCTTTGGAAATACACATCCCTGAAAATCTGTGATTCAAGTGCTAAGTTTAAAGCATTTTTTAAAAATCTGACATGTGGCAAATTTCACTTTTCTCCACATGCCCAAACACTGTTTCTGAAGCTCGAGCTCCCATTCTCCATAGCCTAACAAATCACTGAAAAGCTGTGTCATGACTGCATTGCTTTGCCTTTGCAGTATCTGCAACTGGAAGACCTCCCTCTACCAGTCTTTATGAAACATCTTGAGTCTTCTATTTGAACAAGTAAATAATTAATTACTTTACAGTTTTATGAAGTTGCTGTTCATTTGCACTGGAATTAAGAAGCCAGACCCCTTTATCTGGTTACAGGACACTCATCCCCGATAGTTCATTCTTGAAGACTAATTGACCCCAGGGATTAAAACACCTTTAAACCTGAGATCACTGTCAGGGAGTCTTTGTTGCTGTTCCTCCACTCATCTGATTAATCAGGGCCCACTCACACTGAACTATCTCAAGAGGACATTGGTTACACCTTTTTTAGAGGCCAGTGTTGTGAAACAAACTGGCAGGCTTTACTTTCAGCTTGCTTCTTGCCAAATACTCTTTATCCTTTCTGTGAAGGGATGAGCAGATCCCAGCAGTGCTTGTGCTTTTGAAGGTCTCTTGAGTTCATTTTAGGAGTCTGTAAATTTTCTCACATCAGCAGATACTGTAATAAGAGTAAATTTCTTCTAATGGTCAGTTAAAAAATGATGTTTCTACTGAAGAAAAATCTGATTTGTATCAGGAAGAAGAGACCATGTCTCTGTTCCTTTCCTATCGCTTCTGTCCTTCCTCCAAACCGAGGCTGGCACAAGTGCATATACTACAAAATACCGTGAGATACTTGGGTTTAGTTTGCCTTTGGCATTTTTTACCTCCTTTTCTCCCACCTCTGCCTTCTCTTTTCCACTTTCCTATTAGTACTTCTTATGGAATTTTAATAGAATCATTTCTTTCTCTGTCTTCCCCTGTTCTTTTTGTCCCTGTCTCCTTAACCAAGACGTGACCCCAATGGCATCCAAGTTTAAGCTGGAAAACTCTGATAAGCCTAATACTAGGCAGAAACAGTTTTTACTAGATAAAATAGTTTTCCCTTCTATATGTCCTTAAGCTATAAAAACTGAGTGAAAAGCTCCCACGTCGTATTAGAGTGCTGTGAACCCATAGGAGCTGATGTGTCTCCTCTGCAGACACAGTAACGGGGCAGTACCTGTGTTTGGTTTCAGGGCATAAACATTTATTGGCCATGAACACTGTTCAAATGCTTTGTTAAGGAATTGAGACTATGGAGTTCTCACATTAATTTGTAGTTGAGAGGTTGCTGGGCCTTGTTATGGCTAAAAGAGTTTTAAGTAGGGAAATGATTTGCGAACTGGGGATAAATTGGCCTCTGTTGAACCTTTTATTTACTTGGCACCCTGTTCTCAGCATCCGAACTCCAGGCAGCTGCTCTGATTTGCTCACTCAGAGCTTTCTCTGAGGCTCCTTTGGCTTTTCAGATCCACCCTTTTTTGTGAAGGGTGGATAAAGTAGATTCATCTTGTGGAGGAAGACTGGAAAATTACCGCCATTCTCCAGAGGTCCTGCCAGAGGACTGTGCCAGGGCAGTGAGGAGCAGGAGGCAGAGGTTCTCCCGGGTGTGGAAGGGCTGTGGGTGCCATTTCAGTCAACAGACTGGAACAGACTGGTGTCACTGGTGAGCTATAATGCCTCCTTATCTCAGAGCAGGCACTGGATGTTTCTCTTCCTCATCACCCTAGTGCCCAGCTCCATGCAGTCCTAGTACCCCTGCCAGAGAGGAACAGAGTTCATCTCAGTCTGTGCTGTCTCTGTGAAGTGCCTTGAGGACACACTGTCATTCTTATCACTAACACTGAAGTGCAGTCTCTCCCCGTGGCACTGAACTTTGCAGACAGCAGTTCAGAATTAGAAACAAATAGTTCAAATGGCAGAAGGAGACGCAAAAATACATCAGTATAAAGGTTTACATGAACAAAAAAGTTGTTTCCACTCCAGACCAGGTTATTGAAGCTTCGGATTTACCAGATGCAACTCATTTCCAATCTGCAGAAACAAAAGGGCTCTGCTCTTCAGATATGAGATTAGTCTATGTAAGGGGAAAAGAGTGCACAGAGAAGATTTGCAAATGTCATGTTGGTACTGACAGCTCATCAAACAGTTCCTTGAAGGACTCACTTTGTTACTAGATTTAAAAAGGAATAAAATAAAAGAATGTTATCAATGAATAAAATTAATGTCCTTCCATATACACTGTAGAACATTGGATAGATGAGCCAGTCCTGTGTTATTTTTCCCCTGTTGAACAACTTTCTTTAATATATTTTCTGGTATGATTTTTTAAAGTCACCTTTGCAAGTTGCTGTAGAATTATCAATCATTGTTTAACTGTGTGCTAAGTTCCCATAGCCTTTATGTGTAAATATGCCAACTGAAGGCTTGTTTACCAGAGAAAATACTGGTACTCTGGCTAGGAGACAGTTTTAATCAAATATGGTTGGAGTAAGCAGGTGTTTTTCATGTGGAATGTATTGGAAATGAGTATGTATCACAGAAATAGCTCTTGGACTATATAGTGCTCTTGATAAATAGCAGAACCCAAAATTATATCAGCCACTGCAGTTCATCAAAGGGAAAATAGTAAAAGCTTTGTGCACTGTGGCAGAATTTGGCACACTAAAAAAGGTGGGCTCCTCATTTTTATTCTTAAAAAACTCAAAGAATACAAATTTTACACTGGCATTTTTAGAAACTATAAGTCCCTCCCTGTATTTTTCCCAAACCTATACTTTTCTTTGTTCTTGTCTCTCTTTTCTCCCTATTTTCCCCCCCTTTTTGCTTCAATGATACAGCATACTCGGGCCTTGCCAAACAGAGTCATGTGTTGTGCTGAAGAGTCATTGGACAGTGAGGGAGACACAATGTAATAGAGATTGCACTTTTCTAAGGCAGAAGGCAAACCTGATGGTATTAGTGTTATTAAGACAAAAATATCAACTCACCAGCTTGAAACGTAAGGACGCTGCTTTTTGTGATTTTTTTTTTTAAAACTTCCTATCACATTGTTAAAATATTTTGACCCAGTTCTACTCCCATTCTGTTGGAAGTGTTGTTTGGGAGCAGGATTGAAGCTCAACAGAGATATGAAGTTATTGGATATGCTAGAGTATTATTCTTGCTAAACATACAGATTTCCATCTATGCTTATAATATACAGATAAAAGTTGGCAATAGGTTTCTCCCTCCTCCCAAAGTTCTTGTCTCAGCTTTAATGAAACACAAAATGCCTGTCAACAGACAAGTAGTTATAATGCACTTAGTAGCAACTTAATATCTTAGTTGCCTTGAAGAGCTTTTTATACATAGACATTAATGGATGGCTGGATAAAGAAATTCTTCTACTGAAAGAATTAATTTTGCTTAATCCTTTTGAAATTAAGAGATGATGCGGAGAGATGAGTAATGAAGTGCACTCTCTAATTGTGAGGTACCTAATAGATAACCACAGGGGTTACTTCTCTCTCACCAGCTGTAATTACACTAATTACTGATATGGTGCCAGGAACACTAAGACAGTTTGTGACAACACAAAATGGAGTGTGTCTTAGCAAGACATCTTCCTCCATCAGCTGGGCCAGAGGGAGGCTGACCGTGTTAGGAGGGTAATGTTTGCCTTCTCCCAGTGGGAGGGAGGAGAACAGGTACCTCTATTGCTCACAGACTGTTTTGCAGTGAAGACAGAAAACCTGACTTCAGTTCTTTCTAAGGGGAGGCCATTTCAGTCCATAGAATCATAGAACCAACTGGGTCGGAAAAGGCCTCTGAGATCATCAAGTCCAACTCTTGATCCAACACCAACGTGGTTACCAGACCGTGGCACTAAGTGCCACATCCAGTCTCATCTTAAAAACTAAGGAGTTGATCTATACCTTAAGCAAAGTAACTCCATTCAGGCCACTGAAATTGCTTAAATGAGCAGAAGTTACTTCTGTGAGTAAGCATTTGGAAGATGAACCTCATCATTGACAAAAATGTAATGAAAGAAAATGGTGGCTGAGGAGAAGGAAAATTAATAAATTATATTTAAGTCTGTATAGAATTGCTGGACAAAAGGCCCTGACTATTAAGGTAAATGGTGCTTGTAAATTCCATTTAATCTTCTGAGATTTTCTTTTACCATAACTCTAACAATTTCTGAGAGGAAATAATCTGAAGATGACTTGCACATTTCAGCAAGAGAAGGAATATCAGGTTTCAAGATTTATCGATGGGATGTTTTAAAACAAAAGATCTTCTTTTTTCCTTTGGAATTACTCTACCATTTATTTTCATTTCCCCAGTTTTTTTGCTCACTGTATTATGAACTTCTCTGGGGAAATCTATTGTTAGATGTTTTCACACACACAGGCCCCCTCTTCCCCTTGATAAATGATAAAATTGTGCTCCAGTGTGTGCAACACATTCTTGAAATACATCTGAGTTCCATTATACAGTTTGTCATTTGCATGATACCTTTTGAATTACCACTCTCAGAGAAGCCTTATATACCTCAGAGAAATGCACTAGGAAAATGAAAAACAAGTTCTCTATGAAGTCCACAGGGTGAACCGGCAGAGACTGTGTTGAACTGATGGCCTTATTTCCACGAAAGTTCAGGGGTAGAAAAGGTTGCATCTCAGTGCTAGTCACTGTTTGTATGGATGGTGGTGTTCCCTCCACATCAGTATTGCTGCAAAAAAAGAGTAACAAGGGCTTCTTAGCTCAGGGTGGCAATATACTACTTTTTTCACCTCAAAGGCATTTATTTGATTCCTTCCTGTTCTGGATTTAAGTCTTATTAAGTTTCACGAGTGAAATTTGCTCTAACAGTTTAAGCTCTGTCTTTAATATCGAACAGAATAACTAGTTGTAGCACATGCTGCTCCAATCTAAAGCACACAAACCTCAATTTAAAATTGTCCTTATCTATCAGTGGAAGGTTGAAGCAGGAGGGAATTCATTCCTTGAAGAGCACCCACATCCTCTATAAGCTTCCCCTACCAGGCACTGCTTCTCCTTTGCAGCACTTTGTTGTGTCTTTTGTGTCACTAGTCACAGTTTCAGCCTTTTCTTTTCAGGCAAATTTAAGCAAAACATCCTGCCCCACTAATGGAACAGAAGCATGGTTTCCCCACTGAGGCTGCAAGGACAATGTTAAAGATTTACAAAAACAAATGAGCTAAATATTTAAATAATAAGTATATTTTGAAAAGCACAGGAATATTGTATTCCCATTTTACCAGAGGCAAACCTGGCAAGAAAAGAATGGGATGTCTGTATGTCTGGTTAACGCCATTGCCTGTTCTCCTTCCTTCCTATTCACACTGCCTTTTAAGCACCTTCTCCTTGAGGAAGCCGTGTCACCAAACATGTTATTATAAACACAGTGGACTCCCAGCCCAGCTCTCCACAAACAGAGCAGGAAGAAATGCATAGCATTCCCAGAAGTCTGCTCTCAGTCCAGACCTTATTCATTTGTAAAAAGCATAAGTTAAATGTTAAACCAAAAGGAGGATGTTGAGCTGTTAAAATATTCCTTTAAGAAGTTCAGAATCTTCTATAAAAGTAACTGTAACTGAGTGGTATTGCGGTAGTGCTTTTTCAGGGAGGGGATTAACTCGTGCCTCCTAATCAAATCCTCACTTGCTTGTTGACAGGATCCCAAGCCATCAGGTCTGGTGTTCACAAAACACCTGCTGAACTTCACAGTTGGGATGGGCTACAAGTCCTGTTTCAGTGTTCGTGCAGCTGAACTTGGTGAGACCCCAGGGAATTTCAGCCCAAACCCCAGAGCTGAGTTGAAGTTCTGCTGCCTTTGCCACTGCCAGCACTGATGAGTGGGAAAACCTGTTCCAGTCACCCCAAAAGTCTCATCAAGTCCAAGGTCATCTTGCTCTGCAGCTTTGCCCACTTGCTCACTATTCATGAAAAAATGTGTCTAAAATTATACTTTACCTGAGTAGCTCATGCTGTAACAACTATTGGGAGTGGTGAGGGACTCCGTGACTCATTCAAGCTGAACATGGACAGGAAAACCATATAAAAAACAGAGTCTGTCCCACAGAGAAACAGAAGCCATGGTGGTACTTGTGTAATCGTTTGACATGGTCTGTTAAGAGAACAGATACAAATTATGAACAGATACTGATGATGTTTAAACTGGTTTATTATCGTGGCATATTTTTTTAATTATATTTTTGGAAAATGTGCAAAGAGTCTAAGAGGGAAGATAAAGCTTATTATGCCAAAAAGTTATAAAAATAGCTCATTCTGATTTTTGCCCATCTCATAATCTTCTGAGGCCTGCTTCAAATTGAAGGCTCCTAAAAGCAATATTTTGCTCTTACTATTTCTAGCGAGACTTTTACAGAAATCATCCTAAAAAGCCTTCATTCAGCCATTTGTCTAGCTAAATTTGTAATGTAGAAACAATCTGCTTTGGGAGCCAATTCATCCCTGGAGGAAATGGGTATTGTAGTCAGTCAATGAGATTGCCCCTACTTACACCACAGATAAATGTGTTGCTTTGTCACAACGTTTCTGCTTTGCAATAATTTCACATTCCAAATTATAAACCTCTGAAAATTGTAGATTATGAATGTGCTGACACAACTTCAACTGTTATAGTAAATGGCATTGCTCTAATAATGAAATAAAAAATCCTACTTAATCCCATTCTTTCCCTAAAGTGGTGTTTTGCATTAGCTATGGATGAAAAGACAAACAAGTACATGTATATTCAATAATAATGTCAGCTGGGTCAGAGAAGAATAGAAAATAAAATTAATTCATAACAACTCCAGAGATAGCTTTCTGATACAGGCAGTTTTCTCTTTGATTTGCCCTCATTGAGAGTATTCATTGTAATTTTAACATAGCCACCAAATTAGCCTTTATTAATAGCTGTCCTGATCTTAAATAACAAATATACTATGTCATCTCCAGCCCGGGTGTTTCTGAGGTGAACAATTATTTCGAGCAGAATAGATCATATGGTATTTACAGGGGTCTCTCACTCAAGAGGGCCTAATTTCATGTTCAGACCATCCAGACAGTGTCTCGGAGAGCTGTAGATACAGAGCTCTTCTGTCTCAGGGCCTTGAGGCTGAAATGGGTTACCTGTCTTGATATCATAGTGAAATAGTCATGTTGGATTAAGGTTGCTGGCAATCTTAAAAACCCCTTATTGGGCTTTGAGTGCAATCAGATGCTACTTGCTTATAAATGAGAGTTAATAGAAACATTAAACACTACAAGCTACTGTGACCTATATCTTCAGAATATTAAGCACATTTTAAAATTGTGGAAGACCTCTAGGCCTCTGTGTTCTGTAAAATATTGCCTCTTCTAACCAGTATTCTCTGGGAGCAAGCTATTTGATATCTTCAGCATTCTACTTTCATTTGCAAATACTGTGTGTTTTTAATTTATTCTCTCAGTTCTCTGGCTACCATATATTTATTGTTGATACAATACTCAGTTTCTCTTTAATTATTCCATCTGCCAGGAGAGTGTGATGCATTTTATAATCTGGGTGGTTTAGTTGTTTAACCTTTGAGTTTTGGAACTGAATGGAATGACATATTCTTCATTTAGCAGAACAGGCTAAGAAGAATTATATACTCCAAGTGATAAGCTTGGAACTGCTAAAGAAATACCAAAATCCAATTTTTTTCCTCTCTCTAGTCATCTAAACATCCATTAGTCTCTTGAAGGGAACTCATAAATCCTGCAAATTTAGTTTATCTGAAACCAACTCTAACAGTTGTCCTTCCTACTAATCATGTTTTATATCAATTTTATATTTTTCAATATTCAATAAACATGTCTTGTGCTTACTGTACTTGTTAGAAAGTGTCTGCAGTAGAGGCTGTATGAGGACAGTTATTAATCAGCCATTTCGGATGGCTGTAGGGTTAGTTTAGTAAGTGTATCTATTTATCTTTTTTATGTTTTCTTCTTTGTTCTTTCCATTTATCCAATATGGAATTTCTTTCGTCCTTTTTGGTTTATTTCTACCAGGGTATGTCAAAAAGGAATTTAACATGTAACAAATGAAAAAAAAAAAAAAAAACACAACAAAAAAAACCCAACCACCCAATAGCTGAAAGAAAAAAAAAAACACACACCACCCTTTGGGTTTCATTCATGAAGAGATCCTTTGCATTATGTCCTCTTAGATCTGCATTAATATATAACAATAGAGAGCATTATCTAGCAATGCTGCTTTAAAGCAGTGGATAATTTACACATTAAAGTGAGATGTAGGTTTAAAAGTAGGAGTGTAGAATTGGAGGTAAGAGTCAGAATGATATAGTCCTGTATGAAAATGATCTTGGTTTCCTGGGGGTATTGTCCTTCTGGTGTAATGAGACTTGCAGATAACAATCAGGGACTGTGGATAGATCGAGGTACGGTGATACATTGAGAATGGCACAGCAAGTATTGGCTCTGGGGAAACAAATGGACGTGTCTGCTAGATAAACAGCATTAAAAGTTTCTGTTCATCAGCAAATTCCAGGCCTCTAAAGATTAATAATTCCTGAAAAATAGTGTATTGGGTTTGCATGGCAAGGTTTTGGTAGCAGGGAGGCTTCAGGGGTGGCTTCCGTGAGAAGCTGCCAGAAGCTTCCCCCGTGTCTGACAGAGCCAATGCCAGATCCAAGACACCCACAACTGGCAAAGGCCAAGCCCATGGTAGCACATCTGAGATAACAGATTTGAAAAAAGGGAAAAAAACGCTGTGCAACAGCAGCTGGAAGAGACAAGTGTCAATATGTGAAAGAAAAAGCTCTGCAAGCACCCAGGCCAGTGCAGAAGGAGGGGCAGGAGGTGCTCCAGGAGCCAGAGCAGAGATTCCCCTGCAGCCTGTGGTGCAGCCCATGGTGGGGCAGCTGTGCGCCTGCAGCACATGGGGGTCCACGGGGGAGCAGATCCACCTGCAGAGTGGGATGAGCTGACCATAACTCCCATTCCTCATCCCCCTGCACCAGTGGGGAGGAGAAGGCAGAGAAAACTGGCAGTGAAGTTGAGCCCAGGAAGAAGGGAAGCACATGGGGAAGGTGTTTCGTGATTTGGTTTTATTTCTGCTTGTCCTACGCTGATTTCATTGCCAGTCTTTCTAATTGATTTCCCCAGATCGAGTCTGGTTTGCCTGTGATGGTAATTGCTGAGTGATCTCTCCCTGTCTGTATCTTGATCCACAAGCCTTTTGTTATGTTTTCTCTCCCCTGTCCGGACAAGGAGGTGAGAGATAGAGCAGCTTTGGTGGGCACCTGGCGTCCAGCCAAGGTCAACCCATCACAAATCCTGGCTTTTAGAAGATTTTTTTATCCGTGCTACCGTCGTACTTTTATGGGTTCACGTATTACAGGGAGGCACTGGCCATTTATCAGGATGTTAATGACTAGTAGTTATGTGTCCAGATACTTTGTAACCACTGGGCTGCCCGACAACAGAGGTCACTGGAAGACAGATTACTTACAAACTGGTTTAGAGATCTCCTTCACTTTCTTTTTTTAAGATCCCCATCAGGGCTTCAACTACTCTGATATTTCTACATCGGGATTATTGCCTCCTCTTTAAAATTCCTTGTATCAGGAGGCTTCCGTGATTTACTCGTAGTCCTCAAACAAAAAAACTTCCTAACAGAGCATCCATTGATTGCTACAGTTATTTAAAGGCTAACAATAAAAAATCATAGACTTCAGTCTCCATCAAGGCAGAAAGGAAACAATAATTGCAATTTGCAAGCCTCCTGCCGTGGGTTAAAGTAGCTCAGGATGGCAGAAAGGGAGCTCCGCAATTTTAGTGGCTGTCACAGCTGGGTGAGATGTGCTGATTCATTCACACGTCATTCTGTGATAAGACAATTTGTCAAGGTGAAAAGATGGGTGTGAGGTAGAAGTGTGCCCAAGGAATATCAGCTCTGAGGAGGACCACTAGATAAAAGCATGAATATGTGGGAAGCTGTACAGGAGTGTATTTGGTGACTGCTAGTCATGTCTCTTCAGGTTGACAGGCCTCAAAAGAAAAGACCTTTTCTGTCTCTGTAACAGCAAATAATATGGTTTCTTACCCTGTGTATTTTTCCATACCAAAGTGTTGGATTAAAAAAAAAAAAAAAGACAAGTAATATGGGTGGTAATGTGGTAATGTACATTATTCAACTCTTTCTTCTGCCAAAGAAAGAGCCATAGGGGCAGCCACATTTTTTAGGAATATCCTTCCCCTTTAACCAAGGGCAGGGAGCAGTCCTGTGAGATTTCTCTGTATTATAAAATAAGTAAGTAAAAATGGGGATATGAACCATCAGATTCCTGGGTTAGAAAATGTTTGCCTTTGGATACTAACAACTGTGAGGTCCCATCAAACCCCAACCAAGCACCTCCTCCTCCTGCTGTTCTCCATTCTGCATTCCCAGTTTGGTAAGGTGGGGATTGGTACCACTCTCAAAGAAAACTGGTGGTGCCCTTAATCAAGAATGAAACATGGATGACTTTTTCTCAGTTTTTAGCAGCCCCAGAGCTGATTTTCCCTCTGGGTTTAAAAATACACATAGGTATATATGGACTAATCACCGTGAGACAATGTGCAAATAGAAGAGGACATGAAAGAGGAGCTGACTGCCAAACTTCATGATGGATTAGTCTGAAAGTCATTTGCTCTTCCCTAGCACCACACATAAGGACTAATACATACATACATGGAGTATTCATCAGTTTACTTACCACAGGTCTGATTTTACTTGTGTTGAATTGAAAGAGAACTTTTCCTCTGACTTTGCTGAGGTGCAGATTTAGCCCATTGTACGTCAAGTTAATTCATTAAATGTAACTCTGTGTTGTCTCTCCTTTTTTTTCAGAATGCTTGAGGATGATCTGAAACTCAGCAGTGATGAAGATGACAGTGAACAGGTAAATACACCTGATATAAAAGCACAGACCTTATAATCTGACAGTTATTTCATTGGTTGGATCTGATTGTGTGTTGGTTTACTATATTTGCATCAAAAGCATTTTGGGGTGCTGCAGAATCCATTATCTAAAATCTTGTTTGCTTCCTTCCCATGGGAGGAAGCTTATTCTCAAATAGGAATGCATTTGGGCAGTTTTGTTTGTAAAGTTTGTGAAAATGAAACCAAAACATGTCTTACTAACCTTGGAATTAGAGACTACATGTGGCATCACCCATGTCAGCCAATGTGTTCTGAATTTCTGTCCTCCATGGTACCAAGTTAGCCAGGGAACAGCCTCCACTTGCTTTGCACTCAATTTGTGAATTGACAAGCTTTCTGGAAGTGGGTGTAAAATGACTCCATCAGACCACAAAGACAACTACAGAATTGGCTTGTGCTTTGCAATTCGTTTATACAATTGCACACAAGAAGATTGGGTCCATAAGTTTTTGTTCCAGTCAGTGAGTAAAGGGTTGGGAGTCCACAGCCAGTAGTCCAGTGATTCCCATTTGTGAGAGCAAAAAATCCTCAGCATGTAGCTGTAAATCAATACTGAAAGTCTTTCAACCTACTTGGGATGTTAATGAAGAATCATTTTCAGAAAACTGGCTCATGTCATTCTCTATGCTTCCCACTTTATAAATATTTATGGATAATACTGGGAAAGAATGCTGTTTAAATTCATATTCTCAAAATTCTTATCAGAAGAAAAATGAAACTTTGGGTTAAATTCATCCTTCATTTGACTTTATATATGCAATAGCCTCAAATGTTTAAATTTCTGCAATAGAGAGGAAAGTAATGCTATAATTCAGCATAGGATCATCTGTTCAGTCTGGGAAATGTTAACAATAAGTGAGTCTTTCTTTCTTATTTATTTTTAAACCACCTAAATGTTCTCCTTCACCCTACCTAATCCATCCTTTAGGGTCATGCCAGGAAAGATTTACCTTCTGGTGAAAACTGACCCCTTATTCATACAAGTCAGTATTTTTTAGCACTGAGTTAGACTTGCACTCTCATCTGAAACCAAAGGGTCAAAATCCTGTACTTGTGCAACGTGCTGTTGTGCAAACCTGCTGGCTTATGGCACCTTCAGGTTTCCTGTTCTACTGGAAATTTGCCCAAATAGTCCTGCAAAATGACATTGTGATACTGAGATACCTAAAATACAGAAATAGAAATATATTATCGGGTAGCAGTTACTGTTGTTTTCCTCAGCTGCTCCTCATCAGACTTGTGCTCCAGGCCCTTCCCAGCTCCATTGCCATTCTGGCAGGGAGAGAAAAGATTAAAACTCTCAGCTCAAAACCATTCTAACAGTTTATGCAGCGTTTCTATAAGGAAATGGAATCATTGTCTTTACAGTCTTTATGATTTCTTTCTGCTATAAGCTGGCAGCCAATGTGAAACATGAGCTAGCATTTACTCATTTTTGTTAATAAGAACAGTAGGTAAAAATCAAGTTTGTTCCCTTGATTTCTACTCTTGTTTCAAGGAAATTGAAATTCTTTGAGAGCAGTGGTCATTAGGGAACTCTAGGATTTGTCCTTTGAGAATTGCTAGGGACCCTTCATATTTTACATGGCAGGGTAGTAGTGACACTGATCCATAGATGCACTTTGATCTCAACTTTTAGTGAAGGTCTACAGTATGTGGAGAGAGTTTGATCTATCAGCCTGTCTTCTGAGACTACTAGTAGTCCATTTGTCATGGTGGAAGATTGTTAGGAGCTTGGCTGCAAGAAACAAAACTCTTCTGTCTTCCTCCCTCACTCGTAAGCACCCTTATTTATGAACTGAACAAGCACCCTTATTTATGAACTGTACTGCAGTTCTTTAGGGGTCCGTGGGCCTCACACTCTTTCAGGTGTTAAACATCTTCCTTTTCTCCCCACTGCTGAGGAGAGACACAACACACATGATAGCTCCAGACAGTGATGTAACTAAGAATTTTGGCATTCACCTTTCAAACCTAATTTAGAATAACTGGAAATTACTCCTAAAAGTTATAAACATGATTTGGAGAACCCTCCTTAGTATAAGTGTTAGGTCTCTTTTGGTTGAGGCACACATGATGATGGCCTAGCAACATATCACCAAGAAAAAGATTCCTGAAAGGAGGCTGTACACTTTCATTTCATCCCAGAGGGCTTAAGAGGCTTCAGCAAGTAAGAGCTGACTGGAAAACCAACCTACTAGTGCCAAACTGCTGCAAATTGCATAGGAACTTGTGGTTTTATTTTCCTGTTAGCCTTCTGGCAGTTGTGGGCCTGATGCAGAAGTTGTCAAGTGAATTTCTTTGGGCTGTGACATGCTGTGACATGCAGGAGGTCCAGTGAGATGTTCATTGCAGGTCCCTTCAGTCTTCAGGTCTGTAAAGCTTTGGACCATATCGATCGTTGCAGATAGAGCGTGAGGCAAGTTACAGTCACTCCACCCCAGCTGCAAACTCCTGTTACCACTTTTTGGGCCTTGCAAGGAGACACTCATTTGCCACCTGCATCTAACACATGTCTTCAGTGCAGACACTCTGGAGGTGGCCATATGACACATGCTTTGTCCCATAGACAAAATGCTGGTTGTTATGTCTCATTGTGGATGATTTGGGATTAAAGATTAAAGACACACAGAAAACGATGGGTTAGATCTGGAATCAATTTTCATTTACAGCTGAGAAGCAGTTATTGATGCTGTGCTCACAGTTCAATAAAAGATCTAAAGATACAGACCTTGTGTTTCTCTTTCAATATAAGCGGCATAATCAGTGTCAAATGTTTTTACAAAGAAAATTGTATTGACAGTTTTATTAAAATTGCTGTCTTTAAAGTTTTAAGTTATCCACAATTTGACCTACTTGAATGGTTTTTAATATGCACACTGACCAACTCAATAGATTTTTATGTCACGTATTTATACCAGGTACACATCTGTTTAATTTATTATTTGAGAGATACTGTTACATTTAAGCATTGCCTGGTTTGCAAACTCTTGTGGTATTGTCACTGAGAGGAAGGTTGGAACATACATCAGTGTTGCATTCAGGAGTCCTATTGCAGAGTATGCTCAGATTGGCTACAAAAGATGCAGTCCAGGCAGATGACAGGCATGCTATTATTAAAACCATTAGATGACAAGGCATTTCAGAGATGCTAATGTTAACACTCTTCTCTGAGGAAGGACAGAGCTTTTAGATGGCTTCATTACTCTGTTAAAAAAAATACATCAGAAATTAGGAAGAGTAGTGAAGGTTTTTAATTAGTGGCTCAGTTCAGCTAAAAGAGCTTCGATAAAACACAGGTTAGTATTTTTGTTCTCTAAAGCACCTCTGTATAATTCAAATTAGCTTTGAGCTCAAAGGCATCCAAATGAGTTGTGCCTGGATACAGTATTTTAAGTAGCTGTAGTGTACCCAATTTTCTTTAACCAGCTCCTCTTTGTTCTTCTGCCTAAGGAATAGTCCTGTTAACCTTTTAAATGTGTACTTAATTTAAAGCACATTGCTAGCGTTCTGTGTGTTTTTGAACCAAAAAAACTTTGATACTAGTTACAGAACTGCTCCATTTTCAGTATTTTATGTGTATAGTAGTTTTGGCAAAACAAATCAATAAGATGTTCTTTCTTTTCTATTTGATTTTTTTTCTTCCTTCCCTTAGTAATTACCACTTTATTGCCACTTCTTTAATAACCCTACAAACAGAAGACATGCATGTAATTCATGGCCCTGCTCTATCATTTGTATTTTACACAAAGATAATTCTTTTTTGCTAGGTTAGTATTAGGTAATTCCATTCAAAATGTTTGACTTCGTATCTGAGTCTGAAAAGGTGATCAGCCATAGGCTGAGCTTTGAATTCTTAAAGTGCCTGCTGAGCTTTCAAAGCCTTTATTCAGGTTAATTTTTTTAAAAGTTTATGAAGTTCTAAGGCATAATATGCCTTCATCATATCACGTAAACACTTTTTGAAGTGCGACAGTGACCACTTTCCTTGTAACAATAGATATCCTTTCCTGTTGTATTTTCTCCCATTTTTTAGCTGCATCCTGAACAAGCTGTTTACCTCCCCAAGGTTTCCATTTACTTTGTTATCAGCAGAAAGGCTGAAGAACAGCTCTTCAGTAATGACATCAATACTGCACACACAGTGAGAGAGGTCATCTTGTCAAAGCTATAGAAAAATCAGATGGATTAGGATGAAACTAGGTGCAAAATAACTTTGATAGAGTCTTTTAATGTAAACAGTTTATCTGTCATTGGGTTCCATTGAAATCCCAGAGAGGTGCAGCATCAGTTGTAGCCACAGCAGCATGTGTTTTGATAAAGAACACACATTCCAGTGTTTAAGATCTGCAGTCACGTTTTATAATTGTAGGGAAATGTTTTCTTTAAGCCATTAATGAAAACAAAAACTATTAGGATAATACAGTCATTCTCCAACCTTGTCAGTCTTTAACCATGAAAAATCTTTTCATGCATATACATCCCTCCTTGCCACCTCAGTCCATTTTAATTGGTATTCAAATTATTTTTGATTTGAACACTAGTTGAACAACACTAATTGAAACAACAATGTATCGTCAACTGTGTAAGTTAATACTCCAGTTTCTGTTAGGCAAATCTTTGGAAGTAAGAGATTTGATGACTGACATGTCTAAGGTTATAATTCACATGGTAATGATGTAGGTTCATATCATTTGTTTATTATCAGCAGAAGCTTTCAGTAACCACTCTGAGATCTGGGCTGAGCTTTCTGCAAAAAGCACTGCACACCACTAAAATACACGGTGTTATCAAAAGCTTTTAACTTGTTCAAATTCACAGAATCACATGTGATTTTTTTCCACACATGTTGTTATTGTGGAGGTCATCCATCAGTGAGGAAGGGGATTAATACAGCCCTCAGGAAAAAATGGTTGCTGTAGAGTGCACAGTACTACAGATCAACAAGAAGGAGTTTGTCCCTGCAGGCTGCAGCCGTGCTCTTGTCTGGGCTCTGGGGCAGCAGCTGCCCAGACCAGGAGCTGGAGCAGCTCCATCCCTCCCACCAACTCACCTTTTCCATGGGTTGCCATGGGTTGACACTGGCAGCTCAGAGGCTCAAAAGCCCTCCACACAGTACAGAAAACAACACAGGAAAAGGAAATACTGGCAGGCAGGCAGCCCTAACAAAGTGGGAATTAAATGCCTTAGTTGAAAAGAAGTTTTACATGATACATTCTCCAGAAGTCCTCTCCTCACTGCCACACAAGCAGGCACTCCATAGCCCCTCAGTGCTCTCTCTAACAGGTGATGCTCTTGGCTTTGTTTTTCATGATACCAGCCTGAAGCTGCCAAGTTCTGTCAGCCACACTGTAAGACATCATTCTCCTCAAGGAAAGCTTTAAACACCCCTGATGCCTCTGTCACGAGTTAAATAGAGGTTGTTCCTCAGTACAGCTATAAGGACCAGATCCTGGAGATCTGCCAGCCTTTTTGGACTGAGAGGGAGGAGGGAGGTGCAGCTTTCAGTCTGCAGGATGGACCGTGTACTCTGTGTGTGTATGCACAGTTGTGCACACAATTTTTTATAAAGGAGTTTTTATTATAAGGATGGAGGGAAATACATTTCCCCAGGGTCCCTTGCCTGTGTATGCTACTTATGCAAAAGCCCTGTATTGTTTTGGCAACAAAGCAGAGGCAGCAGCAGGTGAGATAATTGATCAACCCCAGCATTGTTGTTGAGAGAAAAGCCAGAATTGGCCACACTGTCCTGTAAAAAAAATCTGAAGTCTGTGATACCTGCAGGCCCTCTCAGTGCTCAACACTCACTAATCTGACCACACAGGACACATTTATCTCCCTTTTCTCCTCAAAAGGAGAGTATGATTGTTATCTTGAATGTCTTTTGAAGCATTCTGGTAAAGAATGTGTCTGGCTTTCTTACACTGGCCATCTGCAGTGTCACTCTTCTGTAAAAGCCCGAGCAAGAGCAACCATCTGTGAACTTCAGAATCTGAATTCCTGGGAGTTTTTTACACCAGTAGAGGATAGTGCTAGTGCTGGGTTTGAGACAGGGAGGATTGCAGAAGGCTGAAGGAGGAACTCATAGGTGGCCAGAACAAGTGTAAAGTAGGTGCTGAAAAGGGCATGATAAATCCAGTAATTAGCTTCTGTCAACCAGAATAAGGGGAGAAGAAGTGAAAGTTGATCTCCCCTGGAGGTATTCCAGGAGGAGAACAGTAATGGAAACTAAACACCTTAATTTTTTCTTAGGATAAATTCATCTGCCACTGCAAGGTTTGCTGGGGTTGGAGGTGCTCCGTTCTGTGCTGGCAGGATGAATCTTCCCAGAACAGATCTGCCTGTGCACAGGGACAGGTCAGGACCACTGTGAGACAGTGCAATTGATTTGAGCAGGGTGCTCTCATGGAGTGTGTGCCTGCTTTACAAAATTACCAATTTCATGGCAATACTATTAAGCATAATTTTTGGAGCTGTGTAATTTAGTAATGGGCTAAGTCATCTGAGCAATGTACTAAACCGGACCAAGGTCAGCAAAGAGTTATTTCATGTGGGTTTGCCTCTGTTGTCTCTGCTGCCTGCTTGTAATAGATTTAACATTCAGTATAGATGTAGTGTTCAGTATAAATTAAAATCCTTAAAGTCTTTAGTACTGTGCAGGAAATAAATGGGCAGGATGAACAGTAGCACCATCAGTTCACTGCCACTGCTGGTACTCTGTGACTCTGCCCTTTTGCTTCTCAGGTCTAGGGAACTATTCATTTGTTTAGAATGGGGAGAAGACTAAGGATAGGTTGGACTCCCAAAGGAATGAGATAAAGGCCTTTGCCACAAAGGAAAATCTAAGGGCATAAACTGCAGATAAGCTGTTTCTGAGGTGTCTGCCTGTCCTGCTTTCCATTTTGGCAAAGAAAGTTATATGAACGTTGCAAAATTAACAATTGGATATTACATTCTAAAAGTACACCTGGGTGCATCTGTCTGTCTATCTATCTATCAATCTGTCTAGATTTACACACTGTAATTATAAGACTGCAGAATATCATCCCTGTTCAGGTTAAGTTTCAGGG